>NC_089227.1:86451905-86737932 GCF_963924675.1 Phocoena phocoena | reverse complement strand
CCAGTGTCTAGACCCTGGAGCACATAACAGAAGTACCCTTTGGCCACAGCTTCCCCTGGCTCTTGCTTGTCTGCTTTCTGACCAGGATGCCATAGGTTAGACACTTTCATTGCACCCTAGTGGTCAGATTTCTGGAAAGTTCTGGAGGGCACCTTTCCTGAAATTCAGCTAGTGTGAGGCCATTATATTTTTTACACAATTTTACAAGTATAATATTAATAAAAGAGCACATTGGTAGCCTTGTTTTGTAGTTTCTAATTTTGACCCATCTGTAATAAATCTCTCAAACTTTTCTCAGTGAACACACACACACACACACACACACACACACACACAAATTCTTCTCATAGATACCATGTGAAAATGTACTCAGTCCAATGGGTAGTCTCATATAGACAATTGGGTGTCTATATGAGACATGTCCTCTTGACATTTATAATAGAAGAAGATACATATAATTTATATTTTTAAATTTTTAATTATTTTTGGAGTGTTCATTCTAAATGCAATTTTTAAATTTCCATTTTTTTTAAATTTAAATATAGTTAATTTACAATGCAATGTTAGTTTCACGTGTACAGCAAAGTGATTCAGTAATACATATACATTTATTCTTTTTTGGATTCTTTTCCATTATAGATTATTATGATACACTAAGTATAGTTCCCTGTGCTATATAGTAGGTCCTTGTCGTTTACCTATTTTATATATAGTAATGTGTATATGTTTATCCCAAACTTAATTTATCTCCCTCCCTCACCACAATATCCCTTTTGGTAAACACTGTTTTCTAGGTAAACACTGTTTTCTATGTCTGTGAGTCTATTTCTGTTTTATAAATAAGTTCATTTGTATCATTTAAAAAATTTTATTAGAGTATAGTTGATTTACAATGTCATGTTTGTTTCAGGTGTATAGTACACTGATTCAATTATATACACACACACACACACACACACACACACATATATATTCTTTTTCAGATTCTTTTCCCTTGTAGATTATTACAAAATATTGAGTATAGCTGAGTATAGTTCCCTGTGCTATATAGTAGGTCCTTGTTGGTTACATGTTTTATACATAGTAGTATGTATATGTTAATCCCAAACTCCTAATTTATCCCTACCTCCCTTCCCCTTTGGTAACTGTCTGTGGGTCTATTTCTGTTTTGTAAATAAGTTCATTTGTATCTTGTTTTTCTAGATTCCACATATAAGTGATATCATATGATATTTGTCTTTGTCTGGCTTACTTCACTTAGTATGATATCTCTAGGTCCATCTATGTTGCTGCAAATGGCATTATTTCATTCTTTTCTGTGGCTGAGTATTATTCCATTGTATATATACACCACATATTCTTTATCCATTCATCTGTTGATGGATATTCAGGTTGTTTCCATGTCTTGGCTATTGTAAATGCTTCTGCTATGAACACTGGGGTACATGTATCTTTATGATTTATAGTTTTGTCTAGATATATGCCCAGGAGGGGATTGCTGGATCATACATCAACTCTATTTTTAGTTTTTTGGGGAACCTCCATACTATTTCCCATAGTGGCTGCACCAATTTACATTTCCACCAACAGTGTAGGAGGGTCCCTTTTCTCCACACCCTCTCCAGCATTCATTATCTGTAGACTTTCTAATGATAGCCATCCTGATTGGTCTGAGGTGATACTATATGGTAGTTTTGATTTGCACTTCTCAAATAATTAGCAATGTTGAGCATCTTTTCATGTGCCTATTGACCATCTGTATGTCTTCTTTGGAGAAATGTCTATTTAGGTCTTCTGCCCATTTTTTGATTGAGTCGTTTGTTTTCTTGATATTGAGCTGTATGAGCTGTTTGTATATTTTGGAAATTAAGCCCTTGTCAGTTGCATCGTTTGCGAATACTTTCAGTCTGTAGGTTGTCTTTTTGTCTTGTTTATGGTTTCTTTTGCTGTGCAAAAGCTTTAAAGTTTAATTAGGTCCCATTTGTTTAGTTTTATTCCCATTACTCTAAAAGGAAGATGTAAAAAAATATTGCTGAGATTTATGTCAAAGAGTGTTCTACCTATATTTACCCCAAGGAGTTTTATAGTATCCAGACTTACATTTAGGTCTTTAATTCATTTTGAGTTTATTTTTTATATGGTATTAGGAAGTGTTCTAATTTCATGCTTTAACATGTAGCTGTTCAATTTTCCCAGCACCACTTATTGAAGAGACTGTCTTATCTCCCTTGTATATGCTTGTCTCCATTGTCATAGATTAATTGACCATAAGTGCATGGGTTTATTTCTGGGCTTTCTACACTATTCCATTGATCTATATGTCTGTTTTTGTGCCAGTACCATACTGTTTTGATTACTATAGCTTTGTAGTATAGTTTGAAGCCAGGGTGCATAATTCTTTGAACTCCATTCTTTCTCAAGATTGTTTTGGTTATTTGAGGTCTTTTGTATTTCCATACAAATTAAAAAAATTTTTATTCTAGTTCTGTGAAAAAATGCCATTAGTAATTGGATAGGGATTACATTGAATCTGTAGATTGACTTGGATAGTATGGTCATTTTGACAATATTGGTTCTTCCAATCCAAGAAAATGGTATATCTTTCCATCTGTTTGTGTGGTCTTCAATTTCTTTTGTCAGTGTCTTAAAGTTTTTAGAATACAGGTCTTTTGCTGCCTTAGGTAGGTTTATTTTGAGGTATTTTATTGTTTTGACACAATGGTAAATGGGATTGTTTCCCTAATTTCTCTTTCTGATATTTTGTTGTTAGTATATGGAAATGCAACAGATTTCTATATATTGATTTTGTATCCAATAACTTTACCGAATTCACTGATGAGCTCTAGTAGTTTTCTGGTGATGTCTTTAGGATTTTCTATGTGTAGCATCATGTCATCTGCAAACAGTGACAGTTTTGCTTCTTTTCCAATTTGGATCTCTTTTGTTTCTTTTTCCTCTCTGATTACCATGGCTAGGACTTCCAAAACTATGTGGAATGAAACTGGCAAGAATGCGCATGCTTGTCGTGTTCCTGATCTTAGAGGAAATGCTTTCAGCTTTTCACTGTTGTGTATGATGTTAGCTGTGGGTTTGTCATATATGGCCTTTATTATGTTCAGGTATCTTCCCTCTGTTACCACTTCCTGAAAAGTTTTTTTCATAAATGAATGTTGAATTTTATCAAAATCTTTTTCTGTATCTATTGAGATGATCATATGTTTTTTATTCTTCAGCTTGTTAATGTGGTGTATCACATTGATTGATTTGGGGATATTGAAATATTCACCTTTGAAGCCAAATGCTCTGGGGCTCCTCTTCCTGGTGCTAGACCCCTGGGTTCAGGAGCCTTACATAGGGTTCAGGACTCTCACTCCTGTGGAAAAGCCTAGGCAATACAGTTATTCTCCTGTTTGTGGGTTGCCCACACAGGGTGTATGGGATTTGATTATATTGCAAGTCTATCCCTCCTACCAGTCTCACTGTGGTTCCATCTTTATGTCTTTAGCTGTAGAGGATCTTTTCTGGTAGGTTTCAGTCTTTTTCAGTGACGGTGGTTCTGCAGATTGTTGCGATTTTTGTGTGCTTGTGCGAAAAGGTGACCTTAGGGTCCTTCTACACCACTGTCTTGGCTGCTATCCTAATCCAGATTATTATAGATCTGTCATCCTATAAGTTCTCAGCTAAATCTTCACCAAACTAAGACAATTATTTCCAGCTATATTACTTTTGAAAATGTTTGTTTTGGTTTAGAACATTTAATTTATATTTTAATCAACAGATTTATTTTTTAAATCCACCATCAGTATAATGATTTGGCTATAATTTTTATAGCCAAAATTTATTTTTTATAGCCAATTATAGTATAATTTTTATACTTTATATATCACTGTAATAATAATTTGTTTCCATTAATTCACATTAAAAATGCTAAACATTTATGGATTTTTCTTCAGTTTATTATGCTTTCCACCATTTCTTGTTTCTATAAACTTGTTATGGTTCTTATTATGATATTGCAGTATTGCATACAGGCTAACTGATGGTAGGAAGAAACCCACACAGAAAAAAGTGTACACACATTATAATGTTGGATCAACTTTCCTGTTTAATAAAAAAAAGTTTTTAAGTCATGGCAAGAGGGAGGAGATATGGGGATATATGTATATGTATAGCTGATTCACTTTGTTATAAAGCAGAAACTAACACATCATTGTAAAGCAATTATACTCCAATAAAGATGTTAAAAAAAATAAAAATCATGGCATGAGAAATTCTAACAGAACAAATACATGTTTCATAGCTCATCTAAGACTCCATGAGCCTCAAAAGTCACTTAATGGGGTTCCTCATGGTGATGACAAATCCTGTTCATGGTGGATCTTGTCAGATGTAGAAATTGTATTTTATGATGGGGTGAAACCCTTGCAGCCTACATACATATTAGGGGAAACTTAAACTAACAATTTTCTTTTACTTCTTCCATTAAAAAAAGTATTTCTGGAAATACTTTAAATAAAAAAGTAAATTTATTTAATCAAAATCAGTGGCAACGAGGCCACAGTATCAACATGGGGAGGCAGGGGTGAAAGCAGAGTCAGAGTCCAGGCATCCCTGAGCAGTGCCCCTGCCTCCAGGCTTCCAGCATCAAAAAAAAAAAAAGAAAAAATATCACATTTCCTGATGGGTCGAGTTATATTGAAATCATAGGCACACTTTTTTTTTTTTGGCAACAGTTCATGTTTTTTATGAAACATGGGAATATACTGCCTTTCCATTGGAAAACATGCCCTCTCATTTTGAAAAAATCAAGTCCATCTAAATTTCATGTTTCCACTTTTGATAAAGACATGAGTAGAGTGAAATATTTGTCTAGTATGTTAGTGCCATCTGGCAAAGGAAAACATATTTAAAAGGTCTCTGGTCCATTTTTACAGAGCAATCAAAAGGAGTGAATTTGGAGCTGAGAGGCAATAAATTGATACCCAGCACAGAAACTGAGACTTTGACTCAGGATTACAGAGCCAATAAAAAATGATTAAGACAGTGGACAAGCTAGACTGTGGGCCTAGTATGGTTAGAACTTAAATTTTCTCCTGAGAAACTTGAAAGCTGGAGTTTTTGTGTGAAATCTCCCAGATTTTAAGTATTGACTGTATTACAAACCACATTCAAATAGTGTGTTTGCTGAAGGAACAAACAGGTGGGCCAAATCTGGCTTATTCTGAAACCTCTGCTTAGATTATTGTTATAATATCTTAACAGCATGTCTCTCCTCTATCCTCAGGAGAGCTGAGATTCTGACTTTATCCTACTGAAACACCTTCAGTGAAGTCAAACACATTCCAAAGGAAGTTTGAAAGCCATGTCTTGGAATGCAAGGTATTTATATTCTAGGCCACATCATTTTTTCTTCAATTCTTTCTTTAGAAGTACCCTAGCTCTCCTTTAAGACCCTGCCAGTCTTCGTGAGGACATAGTTTATTTAATTTAGTTCATAGTCTCTGTGAGCCTTAGGTCTATTTGCAGCATGAACATTTGCCTTGAATGTGACAACTGCATTATCTAAAATATTTAGAACTGGATAGTGATCGCCACTTGTTAAAATACCATTAAAATCACTTCCTTAATCATCTTGTAAAATTTTTCGTGGCCTCATTATTTATTAGGCATATGTTTGTAAGTGGTTTGCATTTTTTACAATTTTTCAGTGGTTTTAATTGTTGATGGTTAACACTCATTGTCTTGTATGTTTTGCATGAGCACACGTAAAAAATAATGTTTGAAATGGCAAAATATTTTGGATATAGGCAATAAAATTAATGTATGTATATTAATGCTATTTAGCTTGTCACACAGGTAGAGTTTTTGTGATTTAGATCCCCCCTACTCCTGTCCTCTTCTAGAACCTAGAATATTCCACTATCTTAATATTTTTCACACTGCACGGTGGTTTTTAGCTTATTTCTCTGTCTCCTGAGTAAGAAGGGAAATGCTTTATGAGCAAGAAAGACAATGTTTATTTTTATTTTAAAAATCTGGCTACTATAGCTAAACAGTGGATGATTAAAATTTAATTAATGATTGAATGATGAATAAATCCCTTTATATTTATGAGAGCTTGTCCATATCCATTTCTAATAATTGTGTTTAACAAGGATAAGAAGAAGAAATTGACACAAATATATTGAAAGAATCTAAAATAATTTTAATTTTAATGACATTTATATTAGATATATAGGGACCCATGTTAATTATTTTTGAAATATTTTATGCTTGAATTTTAAGATTTAATCTTTACAGTTTTTTTCACCAAATTATGTTTTGATTTTGCAAACAGCATACACTGCTTCAAGATGGCAGAAGAATGAAATACTATTTATTTTAAAAAGTCTTTTTAAATTTTATATTGGAGTATAGTTGATTTACAATGTTGTGTTAGTTTCAGGTGTACAGCAGAGTTATTCAGTTATACATATACACGTTGAAATACTATTTAAAAACACAACTTGAAATGTACTTTAGAATCGTAGATCTTGCACTTTAAGTGGGAAAGGAAGCTACAGAAAAAAATTTCCATCTTAAAAATTATTAATTTTGTCAATGTAAGTCATACTTGACATTTAAGCATCAAAGAGTAACTGACTCTTGTATTTTTTAACATCTTTACTGGAGTATAATTGCTTTACAATGGTGTGTCAGTTTCTGCTTTATAGCAAAGGGAATCAGCTATACATATACACATATCCCCATATCCCCTCCTGCTTGCATGTCCCTACCACCCTCCTCATCCCACCCCTCTAGGTGGACACAAAGCACCGAGCTGACCTCCCTGTGCTATGTGGCTGCTTCCCACTAGCTATCTATTTTATATTTGATACTATATGTAAGTCTGTGCCACTCTCTCACTTCGTCCCAGCTTACCCTTCCCCTCCCCGTGTCCTCAAGTCCAGTCTCTACGTCTGCATCTTTATTCCTGTCCTGCCCCTAAGTTCTTCATAACCATTTTTTTTTAACTCCATATATATGTGTTAGTATACAGTATTTGTTTTTCTCTTTCTGACTTACTTCACTCTGTATGACAGACTCTAGGTCCATCCACCTCACTACAAATAACTCAATTTTGTTGCTTTTTATGGCTAAGTAATATTCCATTGTATATATGGGTCACATCTTTATCCATTCATCTGTCGCTGGACACTTAGGTTACTTCCGTGTCCTGGCTATTGTAAACAGTGCTGCTATGAACATTGTGGTACATGACTCTTTTTGAATTATGGTTTTCTCAGGGTATATGCCCAGTAGTGGGATTCCTGGGTCGTATGGTAGTTCTATTTTTAGTTTTTTAACGAACCTCCATACTGTTCTCCATAGTGGCTGTATTAATCCACATTCCCACCAACAGTGCAAGAGGGTTCCCTTTTCTTCACACCCTCTCCAGCATTTATTGTTTCTAGATTTTTTGATGATGGCCATTCTGACCGGTGTGAGATGATATCACACTGTAGGTTTGATCTGCATTTCTCTAATGATTAATGATGTTGAGCATTCTTTCATGTGTCTCTTGGCAATCTGTATATCTTCTTTGGAGAAATGTCTATTTAGGTCTTCTGCCCATTTTTGGATTCGGTTGTTTGTTTTTTAAATGCTGTGCTGCGTGAGCTGCTTGTAAATTTTGGAGATTAATCCTTTGTCAGTTGCTTCATTTGCAAACATTGTCTCCCATTCTGAGGGTTGTCTTTTCGCCTTGTTTATGGTTTTCTTTGCTATGGGAAAGCTTTGAAGTTTCATTAGGTCCCATTTGTTTATTTTTGTTTTTATTTCCATTTCTCTAGGAGGTGGGTCAAAAGGGGTCTTGCTGTAATTTATGTTATAGAGGGTTCTACCTATGTTTTCCCCTAAGAGTTTGATGGTGTCTGGCCTTAAATTTAGGTCTTTAATCCATTTTGAGTTTATTTTTGTGTATGGTGTTAAGGAGTGTTCTAATTTCATTCTTTTATATGTAGCTGTCCAGTTTTCCCAGCACCACTTACTGAAGAAACTGTCTTTCCTCCACTGTATATTCTTGTCTCCTTTATCAAAGATAAGGTGACCATATGTACGTGGGTTTATCTATGGGCTTTCTATCTGGTTCCATTCATCTATATTTCTGTTTCTCTGCCAGTACCATACTGTCTTGATTACTGTAGCTTTTTAGTACAGTCTGAAGTCAGGGAGCCTGATTCCTCCAGCTCCGTTTTTCTTTCTCAAGATTTCTTTGGCTATTCGGGGTCTTTTGTGTTTCCATATACATTGTGAAATTTTTTGTTCTAGTTCTGTGAAAAATGCCAGTGGTAGTTTGACAGGGATTGCATTGAATCTGTAGATTGCTTTGGGGAGTAGAGGCACTTTCAAAATGTTGATTCTTCCAATCCAAGAACATAGTATCCCTCCCCATCTATTTGTATTATCTTTAATTTCTTTCATCAGTGTCTTACACTTTTCTGCATACAGGTCTCTTGTCTCCTTAGGTAGGTTTATTCCTACATATTTTATTCTTTTTGTTGCAATGGTAAATGGGAGTGTTTTGTTAATTTCACTTTAAGATTTTTTTAATCATTAGTGTATAGGAATGCAAGAGATTTCTGTGCATTAATTTTGTAACCTGCTACTTTACCAAATTCATTGATAGCTCTAGTAGTTTTCTGGTAGCATCTTTAGGATTCTCTATGTATAGCATCATGTCATCTGCAAACAGTGACAGATTTACTTCTTCTTTTATGATTTGGATTCTTTTTATTTCTTTTTCTTCTCTGATTGCTGTGCCTAAAACTTCCAAAACTATGTTGAATAAGAGTGGTGAGAGTGGGCAACCTTGTCTTGTTCCTGATCTTAGTGGAAATGGTTTCAGTTTTTCACCACTGAGGATGATGTTGGCTGTGGGTTTGTCATATATGGCCTTTATTATGTGGAGGAAAGTTCCGTCTATGCCTACTTTCTGGAGGGTTTTTATCATAAATGTGTGTTGAATTTTGTCGAAAGCTTTCTCTGCATCTATTGAGATGATCATATGGTTTTTCTCCTTCAATTTGTTAATATGGTGCATCACGTTGATTGATTTGCGTATACTGAAGAGTCCTTGCATCCCTGGGATAAACCCCACTTGATCATGGTGTATGATCCTCTTAATGTGCTGTTGGATTCTGTTAGCTAGTATTTTGTTGAGGAATTTTGCATCTATGTTCATCAGTGATATTGGCCTGTAGTTTTCTTTCTTCGTGACATCTTTGTCTGGTTTTGGTATCAGGGTGATGGTGGCCTCGTAGAATGAGTTTGGGTGTGTTCCTCCCTCTGCTGTATTTTGGAAGACTTTGAGAAGAATAGCTGTTAGCATTGCTCTAAATGGTTGATAGAATTTGCCTGTGAAGCCATCTGGTCCTGGGCTTTTGTTTGTTGGAAGATTTTTAATCACAGTTTCAATTTCAGTGCTTGTGATTGGTCTGTTCATATGTTCTATTTCTTGGTGGTTCAGTCTCAGAAGGTTGTGCATTTCTAAGAATTTGTCCATTTCTTCCAGGTTGTCCATTTTATTGCCATACAGTTGCTTGTAGTAATCTCTCATGATCTTTTGTATTTCTGCAGTGTCAGTTGTTATTTCTCCTTTTTCATTTCTAATTCTATTGATTTGAGTCTTCTTCCTTTTTTTCTTAATAAGTCTGGCTAATGGTTTATCAATTTTCTTTACCTTCTCAAGGAACCAGCTTTTAGTTTTATTGATCTTTGCTATCATTTCCTTCATTTCTTTTTCATTTATTTCTGATCTGATCTTTATGATTTCTTTCCTTCTAACTTTGGGATTTTTTTTTGTTCTTCTTTCTCTAATTGCTTTAGGTGTAAGGTTAAGTTGCTTATTTGAGATGTTTCTTGTTTCTTAAGGTAGGATTGTATTGCTATAAACTTCCCTTTAGAACTGCTTTTGCTGCATCCCATAGGTTTTGGATCATTGTGTTTTCATTGTCATTTGTTTCTACATATGTTTTGATTTCCTCTTTGATTTCTTCAGTGATCTCTTGGTTATTAAGTAGTGTGTTGTTTAGCCGCCATGTGTTTGTATTTCTGACAGAATTTTTCCTGTAATTGATATCTAGTCTTATAGCATTGTGATCAGAATAGATACTTGATACGATGTGAATTTTCTTAAATTTACCGAGGCTTGATTTGTGACCCAAGATATGATTTATCCTGGAGGATGTTCCATGAGCACTTGAGAAAAATGTGCAATCTGTTGTTTTTGTATGGAATGTCCTATAAATATCAATTAAGTCCATCTTGTTTAATGTATCATTTAAAGCTTGGGTTTCCTTATTTATTTTCATTTTGGATGATCTGTCCATTGGTGAAAGTGGGGTGTTAAAGTCCCCTACTATGAATGTGTTACTGTCGATTTCCCCTTTTATAGCTGTTAGTATTTGCCTTATGTATTGAGGTGCTCCTATGTTGGGTGCATAAATATTTACAATTGTTATATCTTCTTCTTGGATCGATCCCTTGATCATTATGTAGGGTCCTTCTTTGTCTCTTGTAATAGTCTTTGTTTTAAAGTCCATTTTGTCTGATATGAGAATTACTACTTCAGTTTTCTTTTAATTTCCATTTGCATGGAATATCTTTTTCCATCCCCTCACTTTCAGTCTGTATGTGTCCCTAGGTCTGAAGTGGGTCTCTTGTAGACAGCATATATATGAGGCTTGTTTTTGTACCCATTCAGCCAATCAATGTCTTTTGGTTGGAGCATTTAATCCATTTACATTTAAGGTAATTATCGATATGTACATTCCTATTACCATTTTCTTAATTGTTTTGTGTTTGTTTTTGTAGGTCTTTTCCTTCTCTTGTGTTTCCTGCGTAGGAAATTTCCTTTAACATTTGTTGTACAGCTGGTTTGGTGGTGCTGGATTCTCTTAGCTTTTGCTTGTCTGTAAAGGTTTTCATTTCTCTGTCAAATCTGAATGAGATCCTTGCTGGGTAGAGTAATCTTTGTTGCAGGTTTTTCTCCTTCATCACTTTAAATATGTCCTACCACTCCCTTCTGGCTTGCAGTTTCTGCTGAAAGATCGGCTGTTAACCTTATGGGGGTTCCCTTGTATGTTATTTGTTGTTTTTCCCTTGCTGCTTTTAATATGCTTTCTCTGTATTTAAGTTTTGAAAGTTTGATTAATATGTGTCTTGGCATGTTTCTCCTTGGATTTATCCTGTATGGGACTCTCTGTGCTTCCTGGACTTGATTAACTATTTCCTTTCCCATACTAGGGAAGTTTTCAGCTATAATCTCTTCATATATTTTCTCAGTCCCCTTCTTTTTCTCTTCTTCTTCTGGGACCCCTATAATTTGAATGTTGGTGCGTTTAATGTTGTCCCAGAGGTCTCTGAGACTGTCCTCAATTCTTTTCATTCTTTTTTCTTTATTCTGCTCTGTAGCAGAATAAAGTTATTTCCACTATTTTATCTTCCAAGTCACTTATCTGTTCTTCTGCCTCAGTTATTCTGCTATTGATTCCTTCCAGAGAATTTTTAATTGCATTTATTGTGTTGTTCATCATTGTTTGTTTGCTCTTTAGTTCTTCTAGGTCCTTGTTAAACTTTCTTTGTATTTTCTCCATTATATTTCCAAGATTTACACATCCATCTCTGGAGCTCCTTTAAGCAGCGCTCTGAATCCCCTCTCCTCGCGCACCAGGAAACAAAGAGGCAAGAAAAAGTCTGTTGCCTCTTCAGGAGCTCCAGACCTTTTCCCAGACTCCCTCCCAGCTAGCCGTGGTGCACTAAACCTTTCAGGCTGTGTTCACGCTGCCAGTCCTCTCCCCGCAATCTGACCGAAGCCTGAGCCTCAGCTCCTGGCCCCACCCTTCCTGGCGGTGAGCAGACAAGCCTCTCGGGCTGGTGAGTGCTGGTCGGCACCGATCCTCTGTGTGGTAATCTCTCTCCTTTGCCCTCCGCACCCCTGTTTCTGTGCTCTCCTCCATGGCTCCAATGCTTCCCACCTACCCACCCCCAGTCTCCACCAGTGAAGGGCCTTCCTCATATGTGGAAACTTTTCCTCCTTCACAGCTCCCTCCCACTGGTGCAGGTCCTGTCCTTATTCTTTTGCATCTGTTTTTTTTTTCTTTTGCCCTACCCAGGTACATCGGGAGTTTCTTGCCTTTTGGGAGGTCTGAGGTCTTCTGTCAGTGTTCAGTAGGTGTTCTGTAGGAGTTGTTCCACATGTAGATGTATTTCTGATGTATTTGTGGGGAGGAAGGTGATCTCCACGTCTTACTCTTCCACCATCTTGAAGCTCTCCCTGCCATACATGCAGTTTTAAAGGTGCAGTCAGCACTTTCCTGTCCAGACAGTCACCAGCTCAGCCTTATCTATCAGTACTGGTTCACAGATACATCTACCACTTGAATTTTCAGAATCATCAACTGTGAAAGAGCTTTCAAAAAAACCTAAAACTCTCCATAATAAAAAGGTTCTACAGGTAACAACTTTAGGAAATAAAGTTTATTATTTTGTCTCATGTGTCAACAATACTTGAACTAAAAATCAATGATATGAATCTAGATGGTGGTATTCCTAAGCTTTGTCATAGATGAGCTGAAAGTTGCCAAGATAAAAATTCTATTAAATAATAATCACATATTGCCACCTTAGAAATATGCTCTATTCTTAGCAGGGAAGGAGTTTGGTATTTCATAACCTTCAGCCTAAATGAACCAAAGCAAACCTTCTTAAGGAATAAAGGTAGTTTTGGAGAAATAATTAAAAACGTAATACAAAACATAAAAACAAGGGGTTGTTTTAGCACAGAAGAAATTTCCTTTTAGAAATGAATTAAGGAAAACACCTCCTTATCTATTGGAAACTGAATATTTAGAATGTTTTCAGTCCAGTTATGTGTGAACAGGGCTAAAAAAGTAATAGTAGCCTGTCTCTAGTTTTCTTTAAGATTGACATTTAAAAGCAGCCTGAACCACACAATTTAGAACTTAATCATATATCGTCTTGAAATGTCAGTGCTGTTAAAAGTAACATTAGGGGCTTCCCTGGTGGCGCAGTGGTTGAGAATCTGCCTGCCAATGCAGGGGACATGGGTTAGAGCCCTGGTCTGGGAAGATCCCACATGCCGCGGAGCAACACAACTGCTGAGCCTGTGCGTCTGGAGCCTGTGCTCTGCAACAAGAGAGGCCGCGATAGTGAGAGGCCTGCGCACTGAGATGAAGAGTGGCCCCCACTTGCCGCAACTAGAGAAAGCCCTCGCACAGAAACGAAGACCCAACACAGCCATAAATAAATAAATAAACAGGAGAACAAATCACTCAAAAGTCATAAGGAGAGTGTGTTTCCTTTAAAAAAATAATAATAACATTAGTTTGATCTCAACTAGGATGCAATCTAAGAACAAACATTGTGTTATACTTTTTCTTTATCTCCTGCATTATCTATAGAGGTTGCTCAATTCAAATGACACGAATAAAGCACTTTTTACGTAGAAAGGAAATCATCCTGCTTTCAAAATAAAGTTGTGCATTTAACATACAACTCTTAACTGTATAAGAATTAGATACTGTAAAGAAAACTTCTTAAAGCAAAATATACCCTCTTTGCTAAAACAGCTAATTACCAAGAGATGATGCTTTTAGTATATATTCTCTTTAAAGCATGTTTTAAAAATTACTTATATGTTTATGATAAATTTTCCTTAGAAAATTTTGTTAAATAGGAAAAAAATTAAGGAGGTTCTCTGGATACTTCATTAATAAGTAACCCAAAAGTTAATCACTAATTTCAGATAAATAACTTTTTAATTATGTGAAAATATCAAGCTTGAAATTTTCAATACAGATTTTTAAAGGATTACAAATCTATACATTATTTTCTAAGAGCAAATGTAAAGAGAAAAGGGAAAGATTTCTTTTGACAATACCTTGAAAACAACATAAAGTAAATGCAATTCCAATACCATAAGTAGCATCAGTGTTCCATGCTATCAATTATCACCCAGAATTTTTACTGTGGAACTTTCTACTATATTCCACAATGAATCTGGTCAACCAATGTTATTAAAATCATTGAGTACTATTGTAAGAAGAAATATATCTTCTTTCATATAAAATGATTTCTATAACCCTGCTGTCTTATTTATAATTCACAGTGATTTTTATACTCTCACAGCCTACCACAGATTTTTCTTAGTGATTTATGTTAGGCTCTTTTAAAGCCTCGTTCATATTTATGGTTTATTCTCCTCCCAGAAAAGATCCATTCCATGTATATGTGTCATGATAAACTCACAGGCTGACAGAGGGTAGACACACATGGAGTTTACATAATGGAAAGGAAACTGATAAACAATCAGTGATGCCATTATAAGGTACTTTTCACATAGAAACAGAAAATGGACTAGAGAATTGAACTAAGCTCACGTGACAGAATTTTAAACTGACATATATTTCAAAGTGTCCATATATCACTCATTTGCTCAGAGTAAACACAAAGGTTAGCACCTCACATATGTAATGTTTTGTTGGCTATTCTGTCATTATTGCTAAGAACATGTTTCTACAGTCTGCATTTGTTAGACTGTCAGCTGCTATCAACAGCCCTTAATGGTGGGGAATCAAAGCAACCCACTTGAAAATAAATTTTATAGGGGGAAAAACCCCTCCTATCTAGAATCAATGAGCATTAGCTCCTCTGGACATATGTGATGGGCAGAAAGCTGAAGGTTGAGTGGAGTATGAAGAAGGTGGTGGTTGAGGTTGGCAAGATGACTCTTGGCCCCTCTCTACGCCTGGGATGTGCCACTGTTCTGCCTCTTTGGTCACCAGCTTTCCATTCAGACACAACATGTACTGCTTCTCATCACCATACGTAACACTTCCCTGTATTTCTTAGATTCTATAATACAGATTTTCTCACATTTTAACATATCTAAAATAATTATGTCTTTAAAAATAGTTATCAACAAGTTGTTTTACAATAGATGTACACATTTAAGGTACTTTTCCTTTTTTCCCTAATCTTAAACTTCTTAATGCTTTAGATAAAGGAAATGAAATATTCACTAATACTGCTGCTATAGGGACTTTTTTTTTTTTAATTTTAAATTTATTTATTTATTTTTGACTGCATTGGGTCTTTGTTGCTGCGCGCGGGCTTTCTCTAGTTGCTGCGAGCGGGGGCTACTCTTCTTTGCGGTGTGTGGGCCTCTCATTGCGGTGGTTTCTCTCGTTGTGGAGCACGGGCTCTAGGAGCGTGGGCTTCAGTAGTTGTGGCTCTCAGGCTCAGTAGTTGCAGCTCTCGGACTCTAGAGCACAGGCTCTGTAGTTGTGGCGCACAGGCTTAGTTGCTCCGCAGCATGTGGGATCTTCCTGGACCAGGGCTCAAACCTATGTCCCCTGCCTTGGTAGGCAGACTCGCAACCACTGTGCCACAAGGGAAGCCCATATAGGGACTATTTCTCATCTAAGCTTTATCCCTCTTCCCTCCTCACTGCTTTTCTTCTTTATTTCATTTTATTCTGTCTTCAGCTGTTTCTTTCATGTGAAAAGCTGGGCTGTTCAACAAATCACAGTGCACTGGACTGAATATTAGAGCTTCACGTCTTCTCAGTAGTAGGAGAAAAACGTTTAAAAGCAACACAATAATGTGAATATACTTAACACTACTGAGTTGTACACTTAAAAATGGTTAAGGTGGTAAATTTTATGTTATGTGTTTTTATCACATTTGAAAAAAATTCTTAAAAAGTTAGACAACAGGTCATTCTGGAATCACCCCAGTATACAGCTGTCTTCTTGACACAAAATCATTGACCTCTTTTCACCATATCAGTCAGGTATGGGCTGAGCAGGTCTAACTGATCAACACACTGTAAGCTAGCAGCATGCTGGAGACCTTACTCAAAAAAGGTCGGAATTGGTGCTCCATTTCACATTCTCTCCTTAGCATGGCAGTTCACTGATGAGCAGCCACCATCTCAAATCCATAAATAAACCCCTTTAACTCTTCGTCTGACTCAAAGTTTTTAAATAATATATGCTTGGAGATATACAAATAGGGGAAAAAAGTGAAATTTTTTAATACTATTAGTCTATCAAATGAATGAAAGAAAAATTCATTTGGTCAAGAATGCAAGAAAAATATATTAATAAATAAAATATTAGTAAAATACCTAAATTAATAGTTATATTAATCTGTGTTTAAAATAGACATTTAAAATCCCACTTAAAGCCAAAGAAAGTAAGATTAAAAGATGATCTTGCCCTAAGTTACAATTCAACAGGAAATCTATAAGTAGAAATGACAAACCAACATCACACTTTCAAGTTAAAATGTAAAGATGGTATTTGGCCAGTAGTACCCCACACAATCTCTCCCACATACTCATTAAAATACCTATGAGTGCAAAAGAAGACAAAAAACAACTCACAATGCCAAAACTCTGAACCCACACACAACTACTACCAGAATCTTTAAAGAATTTCCACTAAATACAGGTTGATGGAATAGGGATTAAAACCTACACCTTTTTGGTTTAAACTTAATAGTAACTTCTGCACCAATGGAAGGAAATTGAGTCTGCTCACGTGGAAACAGGTACAGAAAACCTTTCCCACTCTCCCACTGTCTGTACTCTCCAAACCAAACAAAACTGGGCAACCATTCACTATTACATAGATGCTGGCTTGAGAGGCAGCTAGCCCTCCTGCTTACCACCTGACACCTTCTTATCCGATATCCACTGGAAACAGCACTTCAAATTCATCAATATGCTACAAAGTAGAACAAGACTGGCAATGGAGCTCTGACAAATAGAATCTTCTTATGTAAAAGGCTGTAGATAAAGACAAAAATAATCATGGAAGATGCCTTTATGTTTATGACGATGTGTCGTCTATTTTCTATGTACCAGGGAGTCAGGTAGTAATGGAGGATGAAGATTCCATCTCAAGGAAATAGATTTGCATTATATGAAAACTAGGAACTGAGTTGGCAGACATAAACATGAAATTGACTTCTAGCAATAAAACTCAGAAAATGATTTCATTAGTACCCACATGTTTTAGTAATAGGTTAAGAAGCAGAGTCTTCATATTGGAACAGTCAGCAAAAATTGGGTCTAGAGGAACTTCCTCTCATTTGAGAATGAGTAAACAGGAAAAAGAAAAAGTGAGGAAGAGATACAGTTCAAGAAACGAGAAACAAGAAAGTTTCAATAAATTCTGGTATCTTCAAGTAGCATGTAAGAAGAACACATGGCCTCTTGCAATAGTAAAAGAAATCATTAAAGAGAAAAAAGGCTGAAAAGATACCAGGATAAAATAAGAACAAAGGAAAGATGAGAAAAACTACAAAGAAAATAAAACATCATAGCAGAAGAGAGAGCTATAATAAAAGGACAAAGGTAATCAGTGATATTCCATCAAGTACAACCAGAGGTATAAAAAACAAACTTGAGAAGTACTTCCAAATGTAGAGGGGAAAACAACAACAAAGGTGGAAAAGGTTGAGAACAGATGATATGGAGATTTGAGAACAAGGTTTTAATCCATGAATTTAGAAACATTTTTTTAAAAAGATATATGTGTACACCCACACTCACACACACATGCACACACACACACCCTGAAGTATATTTTCTTGTTTTGGGGGAAAAAAATACCATGAGTAAAACAAGAGTTTACCACATTTGGGGGAGGGTGAGCAATGAAATGACCTTTTTCTAGATAGACCTAATTTGTGAGGCAAATAAAAAGTAAAAAATAGGTAGAACTAAGAACTTACAAAAAGAACAAAAATCAGGATAGCTTTATACCTTCTGCAACACTACATGACAGAGAAGACTATGGAACAATGTCTACAGATTTTTAAGGGAAAAGTGCATGCCAGAATAATTTTTTCTCACGTTTAAGAAAGCTCAGAAGACATAACCTGTGAGAGTTCAGAAAATAAGGCACCACTGTTCTCGGGAGTGTATTAGTTTCTTAGGGTAGCAGTAACAAACTACCCAAATACGGTGGCTTAAAACAACAGTAATTATTCTCTCACAGTTCTGGAGGCCAGAAGTTTGAAATCAAGGTGTTGGTAGGCCATGCTCTTTCTGAAGGTTCTGGAGGAGGATCCTTCCTTGCCACTTCCTAGTTGCTGGTGGTTGCTTGTAGATGAATCACCTCAATCCATGGCATGTGCAATCTTCCTGGACCAGGGCTTGATCTCATGTCCCCTGCATTGGCAGGCAGATTCTTAACCACTGCACCACCAGGGAAGCCAATTTTGTGATTTTTAATGAAGCAAACATTTGGAGAAGAAGGTCCACTAAAATGTAAGAACAGTTATTTCTAGGTGCTGGGAACATGGAAAAGTTAACTTTCCTTCTTCTATTTTTATGAATTTCCCAAATTTTCTATAATGGTCATGCCTTATTCTTACAAAAGGAAATAATAGTATAAGAGAAAAGAGGGGAGTCCTGGTGGACTCTGTGGAAATCACAGAGAGTGAACCAACCTTCCTTTCTCGTCTGTAAGATCTATATATCCTAGTAGGGAGAAAAGCAAGCAAAAGTCCTTGATTGCCTAAAACAATGTGTAGTGAAAAAGGATCAACACTGATGTTTTCATGCCTCAATATGCTTTAGAAAATGATATATCTTCTAGAACATAACAGTGCAGAGTCAAAATACATCTGAACCCAAGAAATGATGAAATGCTGGGTGGACCTGGCCAGACTCACTTAAAAATGGAAACATAAGCTACCAAAGCAAAATGAAAATGATTTTTCCCCTTTAGTACTTGACTCGTGGTTAAAAATCCAACATTAAACCTACCAGAATGTCTCTGTGTTTTCAAAGGGATAAATAAACATATGGAAATGTAACTGCAGCCTAAGGAGGGCAGATGGCAAATAAAGTGTCAGAAACAGGTTTAGAAATTTATGAGTTGAGGCTGAGTTGTAGGCTGATTCCCACTGCCAAAGCTTGAAGTTTACCACTTGACGGTTTGTCACTCTACATCCTCAAAATTAGTCCCAAATCAAGTATATTATCACTATTCATGTGAAAAAAGTAGGGGTGGTCCTTAGTCTTCTCAGTTCCTGCTGGGTTCAGAGATCTAGTCCATGGCTTCTGACATTATCTGTGAGGATGGATCCGTTTTGATATTTTCTCAGAACACAGAAAGAGTAAAATTTTAGAAAGACAAATATGAACAAAACCTAAGCTCCAATTTTATTTTTATTATTCAACAGACATAAAATTACTTTGCCCAATCACGAAGAATTTCTAATGTTTAATCTCAATCTCTGTATTTATGACGGCGAGTATAGGGCTCAGTGAGTATACTGGCTGGTGCGACCAGGTTAATACCAGGTTAGTAGCACTAATCTGGTCAAGCAAGAAACTGGCATCTAGTCACTAGTTAACAGTGAGCACATGAGAGAGGAAGCCATCTTCATTTCACAGACAAACCTGCTTTAAAAGCTGGGAGTAACCATTCAAGACACAAACAAATCACCAGAGAGAATTTTACAACACGAAGAATGGAGCAAAAATTACAAAAGCCTATCTCTCAATCCTAAAATCTGGACAAAGTCCCCTTTTAAATGAGAAGACAGTTGTACTGACAGTCTTGGATTGTGATTATACTGGGCTGAGAGAAGAAAAGAGTTGGTCCAGCTTCACTGGTCTCATGTACCTGCAGAGAGAATGCCGATGCCAAAGAAACAGAATGTGTGATGCCTTCAAACTCACAGAGACGGAAAACAGAGTAAGAGTAAGGGCTCTAGCTGAGACTTTAATGGAAAGAAAAGAGAGGCCTTCCTTACCAATATCGCTACAAAGTGTCCCGGTCGACTCAGTAATCTCTTAGAGTTAAAGAGACAATACATCTGATGTCAACACAGCTCCTGGGAAGGCAGTTGGTACAGGCCAGCGGCTCACAACGATAGCCTCATAGAATTCCCTGGGTAGTGTTAAAAAACAATCACTGTCCAGGCCTCCAGTACAGAGCCTGGGCATAGTGGGTTTTGTTTTGTTTTAACTCCTTAAGATGATTCTAATGTGCAGGCAAGGCTGAGAACCACTGAGGCAGCAGAAAGAGCCCAGGCACAGACATTAAAGCCGTGGATTCTATGGCTGCCCTTAAAATTTTTCAGTTGTGTTGCCCTGTACAAGTCACCTTGTATTCCAAAGCCTTACTCGACACAATTGTAAGGAGTTTCAGAACGCCGGATGTGTGTTAGCTGTAAAGCACTTTCCACGTGTTTCAGCAATCCTTTTACAAATATAATATTTACTAAGAGGGTGATTTCAGGGACTCTTAATAAATCTGAAGACCAGAAACCTATGACTGCATATGCACAGTTGAGTAGATTCTGTAATGAGTTTAGAAAAATTTCAATTTGTCAGAAGTTGAAAACTTTGAGAAATGCTGTCTCCTAGAATCAAGTACATGGTAGAAGGAACTTAGCAATCACTATACATATAATCCAGAAATATGGAAAAAAAATATGCACATACAAAATCATATTCATGCCCCCAAAGTTCTGCCTAATTTTTTAAAAAAAGTGTCCTATTTAAAATAAGAATTCTATATGCACATAGTTTATCTCTAGGCAAATATACATGATTAAAAAGAGCCCCACAAAAGTGTGAACAGATCTCACCCAGTCCTATAACTTTAAAATACAATCTCTCAGCCCAGATCTCTTCCCTGAACACCCAGAAGCATATGCCCACCTGCTAGCTCTGTATCTCATGTCTCACAGGCACCACAAACAATATGGCCCAATAAAGCCCTAACTCTCCTCTCCCTTTCCCCAGTCTCAATGTGGCTGGCTCCTTCTCATCATTCAGGACTGAACTCAGATGCCATCTCTTCAAAGAGAGCTTGCTGACAACCCTAGCTTGAAGAAGACACCTCCAGAACAAATCACACTCTACAGCACTGGTCCCTTCCTTAATGCTTCTTTTTCATAGGAACACATCAGGAAGGAAATCATCGTTCGTATGTACCTATGTATATATGAGTTTACTGCCTCCAACCCCCCTCTAGGATGTAAGCTCCATGGAAGAAGGAACTCTTCTCTGTCCCAACAGCTATGTTGTTCACTGCCATGGTCCCAACACTAAAACATTTTCTGAATAAAGTCAGTCCTCAGTAAATATGACTCTCCAACTAACTATGCCTAAATAGAGGCAAATAGAAGGAGAAAGATTCAAGAAGGTTAGTAAAAGGGAATAAACTACTCACAGATGGTCAGGCTCTCTTAAAGAGTTCCTTTTTTCACACCTGAGACCCCCATGTACCCCTATATAAAGATACTTTGGTGCAAAAAACTTATTCAGACTAATTGCTACTCTCTACTCTGATCCTTCCTTTTCTGGTCTCTTGGAGCCTATCACACTGGCTCTCATCCAGAATCATCCTTGCACCTTCGGAGTAAAAAGTCCCTTGGTCAGCCAGCTTGACTCTGTAATTTAGCTCTCCCTGAAGACAGTGTTCAGCTTGAACCCTTGGCCAACCACAGTTAGTGAGTGAAATACACCCCACTCTGATGCAGACCTGGTTCTCAGCATACCTTTTTGGCCAGGATATCAGTACACCCAAGTCTCCTGGGATCAAGAGAACAGAACGTGATCAAAATTCCCTGAACCACACGGCTCCTGTGGTCTATCATTTGTCACCAGTCCTGGCACAAGGGCCAACATAAGGGAAACACTCCACCCCAAGCTTTTGTTGTCTGGGCACCATCCTTATTGCAGGGGTTTCTTGTTTGCTTTCTGTGCACGGAAGACAACATCTCACTTAACCACCTTCCACTCTGAGGGGGCATTTTCCAGCTGACCTTTCTGGGAATACAATTTTGAGAGACAGGGATGAAGCCCCAGGGCCCTTAGGTACTATGCTTGGTTCTGGCCCGTCATCACAGCCAACAAGACAGGGAAACTTTTCCTAAAGGTCACTGTTACCACCCACGGACATCCCCCAACAGAGGGCAAGCCCACAGGCAGGCAGCTGCACCTGAAGAGCAGCAAAGAGAAGCACTCATCCGAGTATCTGCTGAATTCTGCACGCTGGTGCTTGACCATGGGAAGGGACACAGACAAGTTTTTAGTACTTGAGTTTCCATCCCTGGAATGAAGCGACAACAAACTCTAGGGCAACTGCACTTCACAGACCAAGTCCTTACCCATAGGCCTCATTTCTTTTTTTTTTTAAATAAATTTATTTATTTAACTTATTTATTTTTGGCTGCATGGGGTCTTCATTGCTGCGTGCAGACTTTCTCTAGCTGCAGAGAGCGGGGGCTACTCTTTGTTGCGGTGCACAGGCTTCTCATTGCGGTGGCTTCTCTTGTTGCAGAGCACGGGCTCTAGGCACGGGGGCTTCAGTAGTTGTGGCTCACGGGCTCAGCAGTTGTGGCACTCGGGCTCTAGAGCGCAGGCTCAGTAGTTGTGGTGCACGGGCTTATTAGCTGCTCTGCGACATGTGGGATCTTCCCAGACCACGGCTTGAACCCGTGTCCACTGCATTGGCAGCTCCTGCACTGGCAGGTGGATTCTTAACCACTGCGCCACCAGGGAATCCCTACAGGTCTGAGTTCTGATTCCATCCAAGGCTACCCCGCTGCTCTCTGGTAAAGAAACCAGCGATGAGCTCGCATTCTACACTACACAGGAGAGAGTCTGCCAAGAGGTCGGTGTGTCTGCTGTTCATCTTTCCCCTTGCACTGGGCCTCTCCTGCTAGGACTTCCTGGAAAGCCATCCTTCTGCTTCTAGCACTACTTACATTTCCCGCACCAGGTCTAGCCTCCACAATCATTCCATGCCTGGGATCCTGGACAATGCATCACCTCTGGAAGAACTTAAAACTCACTCCATGGCTTTCACAGCAACCTGCCCTCTCACAAGCCCCCCATTCCCACAGACATGCACTTGATATGACAGATTAATTACCATTATCCACCTCCTCTGATCAATGGTGCTCACCCTTATCTTCCACTGCCTTATCAAGCTTCACTACAAGCTTCCTATTGGACGGACTGTCAGCACCTCAGACTCAAATGGGCTTAACACAAATCCATCTTCTCTTTATTACAAACAGTACCACCATTCTTTCAGTTACACAAAACTGATTCCTCGGTCAACTTTAATTTACTCCTTTCCTCCCTGTATGGTCAATCTTCGAGTCCCCCAGATGCCTTCTCCTTGTAGTCAAAATCCATTTACCCCGACCTCCTCCATACTTCACTCGATTTAGTTTGCTCTTCTGTCTCCTCGATCATAAACCAACCCCTCCTTCTCTACAGGCTTCTCTCCTTCAGCTTATAAATAAGCTCAAATACCACTCCTTTTAAGTTCCCCTTGAGTCTCTTCCCCATCCCCACGAGACTGAGCAACCCCCCTCTGTTTCCACAGCACTTCAGCACCGTTCTATCGTTAAGCGCATCGTGTTATCACAATTTACATGTCTGACTGCCCACTAGTGAGGGCTGCTGGAAGCAGAGATTCCAGCTTTTTCCACTTGAAAACTCTGAAGTATAATAAATTTCAATACACGTTTACTAAGTGGATAAATTCTCCCTGTATTCCATTCTTTCTATTCTCACTGTCCTTATTCTGTCCCTCCTCATCTCATACTAGACTTTCAAAAGGGTCTTTTCAATGGGCCTTGAGCTATCCCCTCCAACTCATCAGAAAACTACATCCAGCACACATCCTTTCTAACAACAATTTCATAATATCAATTCCAACATTTAAAACACACACACACAAAAAGAAAACCAAAATAAAGATCTCCAATGCTTCCCACTGCTTATGGCAAGCCTTGTCAGCAGGGTGATCACTAGAAATTAAGAGATCTGGAAGACCAGGTAGTTGGGATTTCACTTCACAGCTTTCCAAGATTACTAACAAAAGGAGAACTCTGCCAGCAGTGCTGTACTCTCCTCCAGGCTGTTCAGGGCCTCCCATCTCAAGAATATCTATTAGTATGTATATTATGTTTGCATACGTGCACATACCTACACAGACACACATACCACACACACAAAGCCTTAACGATTTTAGTTAGAATGAGCCCCACTGTGCCATTCACCAGCCCTATCCCTTAGAGAATGACTGGGGTCTTACAGGGAGTGATAAATGCCTCATTAAGATGTTAAAAACTCTTGCACCATAAAATGTAAAACTGAACATTCTTAGCTGGGATTTCTAGACCCTCCATGATTCAGCCCCAACCTACCTGGACAGGATTTCCTCACATGCATGTCTCACACATGCACAGCCTCTGTGCTAGTCCATTCAGTACAGTCCCTCCCCCACATACTCCCCATACTTTCCTGCCTCTACCTTTCTCGGGTACCGCTTCCCAGATCTTACTTACTTACTCATCCATAATACCACTTCTAGCTTGAAGCATCTTCCAATGACTCAGTGATCTCTCCTTCCCTTTAACTCCCCTGGTACCTGGAGTCCATCTCATTTATTTGGCAGTTACCACTAGCTGCTAAAGTTACAACTTTTGAAATGGAAGATTTTAACCAGAATCTCCCAGTAGTACTAAAATACCTCCACAGTCAAGTGATGCATACTGATGACCAAATGTAGCATGAGGAGTTAATGCTAAGGCTAAATGTGCTTGAAAGGAAGAGGGAATTGAATGGGCAGCCAGGGGTAGAGTTAAAGGTGAGAATAACAGAGCGAGAGCCTTCATAAGAGTACAGAGTTGATTCTAGTACTTTCCTCTGTATCCGTTAATATGTCATCCAGGAACAGTAAGACTCAGTGAAAACATGAAGAGAAATAAGATGGCACTTGCAGTTTCCAGGAACTACAATAATTTTTTGAAAAGTCGAAAAGGTAGTTGATGTGACCTATACAAGACCCTAGCCCAGAAATAGTTAAAGTTTGTGGGGCTGGGACAGGGTGGCCAGTAAGTGATTATTCTATTGGATCACTATACGTGCTTTTAAAAATGCTTTTAAATGAACACATTTAATTAAAAGGAAAACATAAAGAGAGTGTAACTCGCTAGAAGCATTGTGTTAACCTGAGTTTGGTTTCTCTGTGCTGTCTGAACTGAGTGATAGATATAAGACTTGACCACTGAGTTACAGTCACCCTGATTACTTTATAGTTAGAAATCTCTAAACACACTCCACAACTCAATAGGGAGGCAAATCCAGGGGAAACACAAGAGAAGTCAACTGGGCTGAGAGACTGATAGACTCCCACTGCATCTTTGCTTCTTTTGCGTTACAGACTTTGTCTTTTAATAAGTCCTGACACATCCATGAGTGTCAGGCCAGTGATACTTTTTTTTTTTTTTGGTCCCAGTTAATCATGTGTCAGGAGTTTGAAGGTAGTTTCATGTAGTATCACTGTCCTCATAAATACAAACGCACACACAAACGCATAAGCAGTATCTCATTGGTTGCATGATGCATATTATTTCACAGTTTAACATTGCTCAAATTGAGAGGGGTCTTATACATGATGACATATTAGAACTGATGAAACAGGGTACATTTCCTCTAAACTTGACTATAAGAACTTAAAGGCACAGGGGCACAACAGATTCAAACACTGACTGAAATGAACATTAGTGAGCTAAGCCAACCCACCTCCTTTCATAAGACACACACACACAGTCAGAAGCAAAAATAAACCTAGAATCCCAATCTCCTGATTCCCAGTTATTGCTCTTGTGTTCTATAAGTCCCTTAGCAAAAAATATTGATAAACTGACTCAATGTTACATGTAAACAAGAGGAAATCAAGAAAGTTTTTGAGATGAGGAAGACAGGAAGAAAACAATTCAATATACTATAAGCATTGCAAGAGCAAGGACAAAGTCCATTTTGCTTATTATGATCTTCTGAGTACCCAGCACAGTGCCTTGCAGACAGTAGATATTTTATAAGTTAATTTCTGGAAGAATGTTCTGAGATGAAAAATCTGGCTGTTGAACTTAAGGTAATTAGCAGGCGGTAGCTGTAGTACACAGCAGTGTAGTCAGAGGACCATGCCATCAGAACCTCCTGGATGCCTGTTAAAAATGAAGATATCTAGGCTCTTCACAGGTTAGATGAATTAGAATTCCTGGGTTGGGGCCCCAGGAATCTGGACTTTTAAGGAGCAATCCATGGTGATCCTCAGGTCCATTAAAATTTGAGAACCAGAGTGTAAGAGAAAATAATGACCTGCACTGGAGGCAATGGAAAGAAAGGAGAAAACATCACAGAAAATAAAAATTTAAATCTAAAGAAAATCGGTCTTTAGAGAAAGAAGAGACAGAACTTGGGCGATGGGAGGAAAAACAAGGGAAAGATAGTTATATAAGAACCATTTAAATATAAATGTACAAACATTAAAGAATCAGGAACTCTGAGAAGCCCTGGGATGAAGGATTAATTCCATCAGTGCGCACGAGGCCAGGAGTACCGTATGAGGCATCATTCGGATAATTAAATAATTAACACACATAGGATTAAAATTCCTCTTGGGGAAACCAATAATGAACAAGAAACACCTTATGTAGTTTCACAAATGACTCTTCAAATATCTACAGACAAAGACAGATCTGAACTAACTATGGGGAAAAGTGAAAAGTATCTTGTTACAGTCAGCTAAAACTTATGGAAGAGAGTTGGAGGTAGCAAATTCATTCATGCTACTTAAATAAGCCAGACATGAGAAGACAAACTTTTAAAATTATCAAGGGGGGAAAGAGGAGGAAAAGAAAAATGCTGCTGAAAACGGAGAGGGGTATGGAATTATTGAAGACTAAACTAGCTCAGAAACTGAACTGATTCTTTTTAATTTGTCTTTGACAAGAAAAATGAAGAAGACATATTTGTATAATTAAAGAGAATGAAGACTTTGCAGAAATAGCGACTGACAAAAAGCAGATGGGGAACACTTGACAAAACTGAACACATACCAATCAGTAGGCCCGGATGATGGGAAACTAAGCCTCTTAAGGGAATCCACTTACACACTTGAGAAGTCATTTACAATCATTATGGAAATATCACAGAAAAATGGTGAAACAGAAGATGTGAAAGGGGGAAAAATTAGATAATGAAATATCTATCAATCTTAAAATGGTTACAAAGAGACATTATGGAAAATGTTAGTGGTAAATGAGTCACAGGTATGAAATGTAAAGTTGTGGGGAATACAGTCAGTCACCATGTAAAATCTTGTATGGTGACGTACTGGAACAAGACTTGTCCTGGTGAGCATTTTGAAATGTATAGGAGTATCAAATCAGTATGTTGTGTAACAGGAACTAACATAGTTTTGGAGGTCAATTATACTTCAAAAACAAACTCATAGAAAAAGGGATCAGATTTGTGGTTACCAGAGGCAGGGGGTTGGGGGGAGGGGGAATTGCATGAAGGTGGTCAAAAGGCAAAAACTGCCCGATATAAGATAAAGAAGTACTAGGGATGTAATGTACAACATGCTAAATATAATTAACACTGCTCTATGTTATACGTGAAAGTCGTTAGGAGAGTATAACTCGTAAGAGTTATCAACACAAGGAAAAATATTTTTTTCTATTTAATTTTTTATCTATATGAGATGATGGATGTTCACTCAATTTACTGTGAGAATTTCATAATGTATGTAAGTGAAATCATTAAGCTGTACACCTTAAACTTACACAGGGCTGTCTTTCAATTATACGTCAATAAAACTGAAAATAGGGGACTTCCCTGGTGGCACAGTGGTTGAGAGTCTGCCTGCTAATGCAGGGGACATGGGTTCGAACCCTGGTCTGGGAGGATCCCACATGCCACGGAGCAACTAAGCCTATGAGCCACAACTACTGAGCCTGCGCATCTGGAGCCTGTGCTCCGCAACAAGAGAGGCCGTGATAGTGAGAGGCCTGTGCACTGTGATTAAGAGTGGCCCCCGCTTGCCACAACTAGAGAAAGACCTCCCACAGAAATGAAGACCCAACACAGTCCAAAATAAATAAGTAAATTAATTAATTAATTTTAAAAAATCAGAGAGAACATTTCCCAGCTGTGGCCAGAGGAAGTCCTGACTACTGAATGAAAAAAAGAAAACTGAAAATAAATAGAAAGAAAGAGAGAGAGAGAGAGAAAGAAAGAAAGAAAGAAAGAAAGAAAGAAAGAAAGAAAGAAGAAAGAAAGAAAGGAAGGAAGGAAGGAAGGAAGAAAAAAGAAAGAAGGAAGGAAGGAAGGAAGGAAGGAAGGAAGGAAGGAAAGGAAGGAAAGGAAAAGAGAGACAAAGAGAGAGAGAGAAAGAAAAAGTGAGTGGTAAAATCAGTGACCTTAGGGCCTGAACCAAGATGGCAGAGTAGAAGGACGTGCTCTCACTCCCTCTTGTGAGAACACCAGAATCACAGCTAGTTTCTGGACAATCATCGAAAGGAAGACCCTGGAACTCACCAAAAATGATACCCCACATCCAAAGACAAAGGAGAAGCCACAATGAGACGGCAGGAGGGGCACAATCACACTAAAATCAAATCCCATAACTGCTGGATGGGTAACTCACAGACTGGAGGACACTTATACCACAGAAGTCCACCCACTGGAGTGAAGTTTCTGAGCCCCACATCAGGCTTCGCAACCTGGGGGTCCGGCAACAGGAGGAGGAATTCCAAGAGAATCAGACTTTGAAGGCTAGTGGGATTTGATTGCAGGACTTCGACAGGACTAGGGAAAACAAAGACTCCACACTTGGAAGGCACACACAAAGTAGTGTGTGCATCGAGGTCCAGGGGAAGGAGCAGTGACCCCAGGGAAAACTGAACCAGACCTACCTGCTAGTGTTGGAGGGTCTCCTGCAGAGGCAGGGGGTGGCTGTGGCTCACCATGGGGACAAGTACACCAGCAGCAGAAGTTGTGGGAAGTACACCTTGGCGAGAGCCCTCCCAGAGTCTGTCATTAGCCCCACCAAAGAGCCAAGGTAGACTCCAGTGTTGGGTTGCCTCAGGCCAAACAACCGACAGGGAGGGAACCCAGCCCCACCCATCAGCAGTCAAGCAGATTAATGTTTTACCGAGCTCTGCCCACCAGAGAAACAGTCTGCTCTACCCACCACCAGTCCCCCCAATCAGGAAACTTGCACAAGCCACTGAGATAGCCTCATCCACCAGAGGGCAGACAGCAGAAGCAAGAAGAAATACAATCCTGCAGCCTGTGGAACAAAAACCACATTCACAGAAAGGTAGACAAGATGAAAAGGCAGAGGGCTATGTACCAGATGAAAGAACATGATAAAACCCCAGAAAAACAACTAAATGGAGATACGAAACCTTCCAGAAAAAGAATTCAGAAAAATGATAGCAAAGATGATCCAGGACCTTGGAAAAAGTATGGAGGCAAAGATAGAGAAGATGCAAGAAATCTTTAACAAAGACCTACAAGAATTACAGAACAAACAAACAGAGATGAACAATACAATAACTGAAATGAAAACTACACTAGAATGAATCAATAGTGGAATAACTGACGCAAAAGGACAGATAAGTGACCTGGAAGACAGAATGGTGGAATTCACTATTGGAGAAAAGAATAAAGAAAAAAGAATGAAAAGAAATGAAGACAGGCTAAGAGACCACTGGGACAACATTAAATGCAACAACATTTGCGTTATAGGGGTCCCAGAAGGAGAAGAGAGAGAGAAAAGACCCAAGAAAATATGTGAAGAAATTATAGTTGAAAACTTCCCTAACATGGGAAAGGAAATAGCCACCCAAGTCCAGGAAGTGCAGTGAGTCTGATACAGGATAAACCCAAGGAGAAACACGCCAAGACACACAGTAATTAATTTGGCAAAAATTAAAGACAAAGAAAAATTGTTGAAAGCAACAAGGGAAAAATGACAAATAACATACAAGGGAACTCCCATAAGGTTAACAGCTGATTTCTCAGCAGAAACACTACAAGCCAGAAGGGAGTGGCACGATATACTTAAAGTGATGAGAGGGAAGAACGGACAACCAAGATTACTCTACCGGGCCAGGATCTCATTCAGATTCGATGGAGAAATCAAGAGCTTTACAGACAAGCAAAAGCTGAGAGAATTCACCACCACCAAACCAGCTCTACAACAACTGCTAAAGGAACTTCTCTAAGTGGGAAACACAAGAGAACAAAAGGACCTACAAAAACAAACCCAAAACAATTAACAAAATGGTCATAGGAACATACATATTGATAATTACCTTAAACGTGAATGGATTAAACACTCCAACCAAAAGACACAGGCTTGTTGAATGGATACAAAAACAAGACCCATCTATATGTTGTCTACAAGAGACCCACTTCAGACCTAGATACAGACTGAAAGTGAGAGGATAGAAAAAGATATTCCATGCAAATGGAAATCAAAAGAAAGCTGGAATAGCAATACTTATATAAGATAAAATAGACTTTAAAATAAAGAATGTTACAAGAGACAAGGAAGGACACTATATAATCATCAAGGGATCAATCCAAGAAGAAGATATAACAATTATATATGCACTCAACATAGGAGCACTTCAATACATAATGAAACTGCTAACAGCTCTAAAAGAGGAAATCGACAGTAACAAATAGTGGGGGACTTTAACACCTCACTTACACCAATGGACAGATCATCCAAACAGAAAATAAATAAGGAAACAGAAGATTTCAATGACACAATAGACCAGATAGATTTAATTGATATTTATAAGACATTCCATCCAAAAACAGCAGATTACACTTTCTTCTCAAGTGTGCACAGAACATTCTCCAGGATAGATCACATCTTGGGTCACAAATCAAGCCTCAGTAAATTTAAGAAAATTGAAATCATATCAAGCATCTTTTCAGACCACAATGCTATGAGATTAAAAATGAATTACAGGGGAAAAATGTAAAAAACACAAACACATGGAGGCTAAACAATACGTTACTAAATAACCAAGAGATCACTGAAGAAATCAAAGAGGAAATCAAAAAATACCTCGAGACAAATGACGATGAAAACACGATGATCCAAAACCTATGGGATGCAGGAAAAGCAGTTCTAAGAGGGAAGTTTACAGCTATACAAGCCTACCTCAAGAAACAAGAAAAATCTCAAATAAACAATCTAACCTTACACCTAAAGGAACTAGAGAAAGAAGAACAAACAAAACCCAAAGTTAGCAGAAGGAAAGAAATCATAAAGATCAGAGCAGAAATAAATGAAATATAAACAAAGAAAACAATAGCAAAGATCAATAAAACTAAAAGCTGGTTCTTTGAGCAGATAAATAAAATTGATAAACCATTAGCCAGACTCATCAAGAAAAAGAGGGAGAGGACTCAAATCAATAAAATTAGAAATGAAAAAGGAGAAGTTATAACAGACACTGCAGAAATACAAAGCAACTCTATGACAATAAAATGGACAACCTGGAAGAAATGGACAAATTCTTAGAAAGGTAGAACCTTCCAAGACTGAACAGGGAAGAAATAGAAAATATGAACACACCAATCACAAGTAATAAAATTCAAAGTGTGATTAAAAACCTTCCAACAAGCGAAAGTCCAGGACCAGATGGCTTCACAGGTGAATTCTATCAAACATTTAGAGAAGAGCTAACACCCATCCTTCTCAAACTCGTCCAAGATATTTCAGAGGAAGGAACACTCCCAACTCATTCTATGAGGCCACCACCACCTTGATACCAAAACTAGACAAGGACACTACAAAAAAAGAAAATTACAGACCAATATCACTGATGAATATAGATGCAAAAATCATCAACAAAATACTAGCAAACAGAATCCAACGTTACATTAAAAGGCTCTAACACCATGATCAAGTGGGATTTATCCCAGGGATGCAAGGATTCTTCAATATACTCAAACCAATCAATGTGATACACTGTATTAACAAACTGAAGAATAAAAACTGTATGGTCATCTCAACAGGTGCAGAAAAAGCTTTTGACAAAATTCAACACCCATTTATGACAAAAACTCTCCAGAACGTGGACAGAGAGGGAACCTACCTCAACGTAATAAAGGCCATATATGACAAACCCACAGCAAACATCATTCTCAGTGTTGAAAAACTGAAAGCATTTCCTCTAAGATCAGGAACAAGACAAGGATGTACACTCTTGCCACTCTTATTCAACATAGTTTTGGAAGTCCTAAGCATGGCAATCAGAGAAGAAAAAGACATAAAAGGAATACAAATTGGAAAAGAAGAAGTAAAACTGTCACTCTTTGCAGATGAAATGATACTATACATAGAGAATCCTAAAGATACCACCAGAAAACTACTAGAGCTAATCAATGAATTTAGTAAAGTTGCAGGATACAAAATTAATGCACAGAGATCTCTTGCATTCCTATACATTAATGATGAAAAATCTGAAACAGAAATTAAGGAAACACTCCCATTTACCACTGCAACAAAAAGAATAAAATACCTAGGAATAAACCTACCTAGGGAGACAAAACACCTGTATGCAGAAAACTATAAGACACTGATGAAAGAAATTAAAGATGATACCAACAGATGGAGAGATATACCATGTTCTTGGAATGGAAGAATCAATATTGTGAAAATGACTATACTACCCAAAGCAATCTACAGATTCAATACAATCCCTATCAAATTACCAATGGCATTTTTTACGGAACTAGCACAAAAAATCTTAAAATTTGTATGGAGACACAAAAACCCTGAATAGCCATAGCAGTCTTGAGGGAAAAAAACGGAGCTGGAAGAATCAGACTCCCTGACTTCAGACTATACTACAAAGCTGCAGTAATCAAGACAATATGGTACTGGCAGAAAAAGAGAAACACAGATCAATGGAACAAGGTAGAAAGCCCAGAGATAGACCCACGCACCTATGGTCAACTAATCTATGACAAAGGAGGCAAGGATGTACAATGGAGAAAAGACAGTCTCTTCAATAAGTGGTGCTGGGAAAACTGGACAGCAACAGGTAAAACAATGAAATTAGAACACTCCCTAACACCATACACACAAAAAAAAACTCAAAATGGATTAGAGACCTAAATGTAAGACTGGACACTATAAAACTCTTCGAGGAATACGTAGGAAGAACACTCTTTAACATAAATCACAGCAAGATTTTTTTGATCAAAGCTTTTGCAAAGCAAAGGAAACCATAAAAAAGACAAAAAGACAGCCCTCAGAATGGGAGAAAATATTTGCGAACGAATCAACGGACAAAGGATTAATCTCCAAAATATTTACACAGCTCATGCAGCTAAATATTAAAGAAACAAACAACCCAATCCAAAACGGGCAGAAGACCTAAATAGACATTTCTCCAAAGTAAACATACAGATGGCTAAGAGGCACATGAAAAGCTGCTCAACATCACTAATTATTAGAGAAATGCAAATCAAAACTACAATGAGGTATCACCTCACACCAGTTAGTATGGGCATCATCAGAAAATCTACAAACAACAAATGCTGGAGAGGGTGTGGAGAAAAGGGAACCCTCTTGCACTGTTGGTGGGAATGTAAATTGATACAGTCACTATGGAGAACAGTATGGAGGTTCCTTAAAAAACTAAAAATAGAATTACCATATGATCCAGCAATCCCACTACTAGGCATATACCTAGAGAAAACCATAATTCAGAAAGACACATGCACCCCAATGTTCATTGCAGCACTATTTACAATAGCCAGGTCATGGAAGCAACCTAAATGCCCATCGACAGACGAATGGATAAAGAAGATGTGGTACATATATACAATGGAATATTACTCAGCCATAAAAAGGAACGAAATTGGGTCATTTGTTGAGACGTGGATGGATCTAGAGACTGTCATACAGAGTGAAGGAAGTCAGAAAAAGAAAAACAAATATCGTATATTAACGCATATATGTGGAATGTAGAAAAATGGTACAGAGGCACCAGTTTGCAGGGCAGAAATAGAGACACTGATGTAGAGAACAAACGTATGGACACCGAGGGGGGAAAGTCGCTGGGGGGTAGGGGTGTTGGTGTGATGAATTGGGTGATTGGGATTGACACGTATACACTGATGTGTATAAAACTGATGACTAATAAGAACCTGCTGCATTAAAAAAAAAAAAAAAATCAGTGACCTTTTCTCGCGTACAGATTGTGAGCTCCTTGAGGCCAGAGACACTCTTCATCACTATCCAACATTAGCACCAAGTTTGCAGCAAACAGCAAGTGACCACCAGATAGTTGAACATGCGTACATTCAAAGAGCTAGAAAGTGAGTGCTACCAAACTTTTCCATTTCTTCTACCACAGAGAAAGGTTATAGCTCATTTTTCTCTCACGTATGAAATAATATAATAGCAAAAGGTAAAATACTTGAACATCTGGTGGGTAATTAAATCATCAACCATAATCAGAATAAAAACGTAAAAACTCTAGTAACATAAATATAGATTTGAGAAACACAAAATGAAAGCCAGAAAAGGACAACGGATACCATAAATTTGAGCGAACATTCTCAGTACTTTCTTTAAAAAGAAATCCTCTAATGTATTTGGAGGACATGCTAAGTTTAAAGAGAAATCAAATATAAACAGAAATCCTAAAAACTACCTTTATTATGATCATTATATAATTTAATGATTCATGGGAGCTCCTCACACACACATTCCAACACAACCCCCAGCCACTTATTAATTTATCTTCAATTTACAGACAGGGCAGACAGGCAAATTTACATAGAGGCATATGCTTTCAGGAGGTTGACACTAAATTAAAAAGAAGAGATCTCAATTATAAACATAAGCCAAAAGAACTACCTGCTGCATTTCCTACAAGCTATATTAAAAGGGGAGGGAGACTTCACTGTGGGGTCGCTTTCTGTGTACAGCATAGTGCATTCCATGTCGTACATGTTAATAACTACACACATTAAACAGAACTGAAAGCCACTGAACTCACATACAAAGGCTGTTTACTTTACAGGTCAGTCCTAGTCTTCTTATCAGGTTGCTAAAACTGACCTCTACAGCCTTAGTAAAGAAGGATTAGGCCGGTAGACTATCTCGTAAGGTTGGAATGATATTAGGCTTTTTATTTTTTTAATTGGCCACACTGCCTTCTCTCAGGGAAGAAAAAGACAAAGAAGAGATAAAGGAAAAGGGTACTGGTCTTGATTATGGGGAAAGTGTGTTTCATCATTTATGAGTCTTAATGCCACATGAGGAGTAAAGGAGAATGACTCAAAGGTAATAATATCATTTATATGCGTAACAGTAGCGCTGGCCTAAAGAGGACAGTTAGAGTCAAATTCGGGATCTTCTCATCAGAAGGCCAAACTCAGGATGGACAGATGGGCAAGTACAGACATGCCAGTTGAGAGAGTTAAAAGGACAAGGAAGGCCCAGACCACTCTAGGTTTGACCAGTTCATATCCAGTTTGTCTGGATGCAAAAAAAAAAAAAAAATTTCAAAAACAATCAAGCTGATATGAGAGCACCATCCTCTTAAAAACAAGTGTCAAGAATAAACTGTCTCCTTTTAACAACACATGAAAACACACTGCTTAAGATAATTCAAACACTTATGCTACCCTTAGGAATAAAAGATCAACAAGAACAAATTAAGACATAGCTTCCGTACCTTGGCTATTGTGAACAACGTGGCAACCTAACTGTCCATCAATGGATGAATGGATAAGGAAGATGTGGTATGTGTGTGTATATATCACCTGTTTTAAGTATCATTTTTTTTAACAGATCTTTATTGGAGTACAATTGCTTCACAATACTGTGTTAGTTTCTGTTGTACAACAAAGTGAATCAGCCATATGCATACACATGTCCCCAATCCCCTCCCTCTTGAGCCTCCCTATTCCATGCCTCTAGGTCATTGTAAGCACCGAGCTGATCTCCCTGTGCTATGCTGCTGCTTCCCACTAGCTAACTGTTTTACATTTGGTAGTGTATATATGTCGATGCTGCTCTCACATCGCCCCAGCTTCCCCTCCCCCCACCCCAGATCCTCAAGTCCATTCTCTACGTCTGTGTCTTTATCCTGCCCTGCCACTAGGTTCATCAGTACCTTTTTTTTTTTTTTAGATTCCATATATATGTGTCAGCATACGGTATTTATTTTTCTCTTTCTGACTTACTTCACTCTGTATGACAGACTCTAGGTCCATCCACCTCACTACAAATAATTCAATTTTGTTTCTGTTTATGGCCGAGTAATATTCCATTGTATATATGTGCCACATCTTCTTTATCCATTCATATGTCGATGGACACTTAGGTTGCTTCCACGTCAGCTACTGTAAATAGTGCTGCAATGAACATAGGGGTACACGTCTCTTTTTGAATTATGCTTTTCTCAAGGTATATATCCAGTAGTGGGATTATTGGGTCATATGGTAGTTCTATTTTTTAGTTTTTTAAGGAACCTCCATACTGTTCTCCATAGTGGTTGTATCAATTTACATTCCCACCAACAGTGCAGGAGGGTTCCTTTTTCACCACATCCTTTCCAGCATTTATTGTTTGCAGATTTTTTGATGATGGCCATTCTGACCAGTGTGAAGTGATGCCATTGTTAGCGTAATAATACCTAATTTATCTGGCAACGTAGACCACTGAGAACTTAATAGGAAAGAAAAAGGGACATATCCACAGCCAAAATATACCTATGTTACAAAAATCAAAGTTACGAACTCAACCACTTAATGCCACTTGATGCCAGAGAGTGCTGTTTACTTATTCTACACACAATTCTAACCACCTTGCTTCCTGCCTTTACAGTTTATACCACAGTAGTTGCGCAACTCAGAAGGCAAGAGAAGCCTGTCTGAGACACGATAAACAGCTAGATGTGATAACCTACAACCACACAGCAAGGGAAAAAAGGACACACGGCATGAAAAGCAGACAAGGAGATAGAAAGACATGGAAGTCTGGGTCTGATTCAAAGTGGGGGCAACACCGCATCTGACTCCAAAGGCGATAAGGTGACCACTGACACACCACAACAGAGTCAACAAGGGGCAGGTCTGCAGAGTTTAAACGAAGCATCACTTAACCAGGTTCAAAATCATGGCCTTCAATCATCAAGAAAAGTCCCAATGTGTTCAGGATTTTGTGACAAAAGGGACTGAAGGAGTTCAGAGCACGTCACAGCAAAATATGCCACTCTGGCATATTAACTTCTTTTGAGTCAAAGGCATTTAAAAAACAGCAAATATAAGAAAAACACTTGGATCTTCCTTCTTTTTCTTAAAGGAGATGAAATTCCTATATGAAAGACGTCCTCTCTATACCAGAAGCAAAGTAGCATTCTTATCATGAAGGACGAGAAGTTGAGACGCAAGGGATTCTATACAAACAGACCGTGTTAAAATAATTCTTATCGGGAATTCCCTGGCTGTCCAGTGGTTAGGACTCAGCACTTTCACTGCTGGGGCCTGGGTTTGATCCCTGGTCAGGGCTATAAGATCCCATAAGCCATGCAGCGCGGCCGGGGGAAAAAAAAATTCTTATCTTCCTTTGGCCTTCTCACGTAGTTGAGTCATTTTTCCATAGTGGCCTCTCTTTGTTCAACCTAATATTAGAAAGCAAATAGGTTTTGCCATGTCTATGAGTCTTCATTTCCTTATGAGGGTTCCCTTATTGCATAAAAACAACTTTAAACAAATTTGGATGTTTTTCTCCTATTAATCTGTCTCTGTCAGTTTAATGTTCGGACCCAGACAGGGACCCTAAAGGAAACGAAAACTTTTTCCTCCCCTACAGACCCAATCTGAGAAATGTATTATACAAAATTTTCTGTTTAAAATTGTTGGGCTTCCCTGGTGGCGCAGTGGTTGAGAGTCCGCCTGCCGATGCAGGGGACGCGGGTTCGTGCCCCGGTCCGGGAAGATCCCACATGCTGCGGAGCGGCTGGGCCCGTGCGCCATGGCCGCTGAGCCTGCGCGTCCGGAGCCTGTGCTCCGCAATGGGAGAGGCCACAACAGTGAGAGGCCTGCGCACCGCAAAAAAAAAAAAAAGTTAAAATACAATCTTTGGTGCTTTAAAGGGATGAGATTTTGTTTTCTGAAAAATTAAGCTACACTGAAAATCAGATTCCTAAACAGTGCTAAATAAACTGGGCATTACCAACATTCTTTTTAAAGAAAATACGATTCAGTAGTTAGGAGTTTATTTACAATATAAAGGGATCAGTCTTCATCAGAACAAAGATAGCCATTTAAGCAGAAAAAGAATAAGGATAAAGCTTTAATTGCAGAAACAAAGAGCCATATGGATCTGTCTATTATGACAGCAGAATCCTGAGGTCTGTGAAAAGGCACCTCATTTCAGTCCTGGCACACAAGCCTTAAAAAATGGTTAAACAAGCTCAAAGCATCTTTGAAGCAACATCAATGGTGCATTGGGTTTCCGGTTTTTTCTTCACTGAATTAAAAGTTAATAAATGTTCCAGGCAGTTCCTCTGCCTTCCTTAATCCACAACCCCAGCCAAACTCTGAAATAAAAGCAGCCGGAACCATCACTTACAGTCTAGAGGGTTTGCAAAATGACATGGTAGGGGAGCTTTGAAGTTTGTAATAATAGAAAGAGAAATATACCATGAATGCCAGAGGGGGGAGCTCAGAGCAAAGGGAAAGATCATGTTTATAATAGGCAAGAAAGGGAAATTCTGAAAACCTTCTGAGCTTTTTACACAATATCCTTTTTTCTCTCTTTTTCAGTGTTCTCTTTTGAAGGATGAGTTCCAATACCCTTTGAAATAAACAATCTTTTTCCCCCCATTTTTTTTTCTAGGTAGAGGGAAAATAAATACAAGTACTGACTGCTGAGGGTAATGGGTTTAAACAATGGGCAGGTGTCTGAAACTCTGCTTTAGGGAAGTCTTCTGCACATAGCCTGCCCTCTCTAATCAGTTTTGTTTGCAAATGAACCTACACAGTAGGATTGGCATCTAATGATCCTGGAGGCACAGTGAAAGAATTAGCCCAATACCATTATTTTAAAGAGGTGTTAGGCCTCCTCCAGGTTCCTTTATATGTTTACTTCTAAAGACAAAATGGAATTTTAATAGGTTCTTTCCATAATTAAAGAGACTATCTTTGCGTATTCACTGCCCTTTTAACCACTAAGGAAATACCAACAAGAAAGGAGCCACTGGCCATTGTCTTTTCCTAGAAACAGCTTCCAAGTATAGATAGGTTTGCATAGACAACCAGGGTCAACCAGCGCCCTTCTTCCAGATCTGAATTGTCAGCATTCCTTTTAACTGAGCTTTTAATCCTGAACAGAGACAAAAATGGCATTAAAATAGGTACAATCAAACAATAAAGCGTTCTGATTCTACAGGGAAAGTTAAGGCTTCCAAATCAGTGCCCAAAGAAAACCTTTAAAAGAAATCAGCATCTCTTTGTATCTGTTAGCTACTGCCACAATAATACTGAGTAACAAACCACCTCAAAACTTAGTAAGCTTGCTCACATATATGCCGGTTATCTGGGATTCAGCAAAAGACCTAGTCCAAATGCACAAGCACAGTTCAAGCCTTTGCTAGTGGTATATCTGTGAACGTTGCACTGCCCATGGTAAGCCACATGTCTAACCCCAATATCAACGATAGCAGGAAGCATATTGCTCTCATAGAGGCAGGGCTGCTTGGTGGTGGAGTGGGCTGGGGATGAATACTTGCTGAACAATCATCCAATCTACCATATCCTCAGATTCAGGCCGCTAGACATTTTTTTTGTTTACCCACACCTGGTATCCTGCTGGTATCCTGCTTTTAATGGAATACAAAGGTGTTGTCACTTACACCATCTAGGTAAAAGAGACCTTATTTTATAAGCTTAGCATTTAGAGGACTATTAGAAAGTAAAAATTAAACATGAAAAAAAAACTTTAAAATTGGGATTATATTGTATTTCTGAGTATAAATGGACATGATAAAAAGCTTTATTAGCACCTCAGTAATCTGCTGACTAATAAATTGTCCACCTTACATCAGCATCAACTACCTTTTATGCTGTATTAACTTTGCATAGAAATAGCCTGTTGGCAGCAAAATCACAAAGCACAGAGAAGGCAGAGAAGATTTCCAATTTTGATAACGTAAGTAGTAGTGGTGGTATTGACAGAAACTGGCAGAGAATGGAAAGCACTTGATGGATTTACAGCAGCTATGAACAAGTCTTTACAGGAAACAACATGAGAAGATAATTTTTAAAGGCTCCGATTATCCACATACATTTAAGAGTTAACTTGTCAACCACCTAACCAGTTAAATCCTACTGGAAACAAGATGTGGGGTGGAGACAGCTGGGGTAGGAGGGTGTGCATGCATGTGCTGTATGTATATATGTACACCTATGTATGCATATAGCAAAACTTTATTAAAGTGATCCAAGGAACCCCAGGTTCAGATTCCATGGACAACTACTGAATGCCTACTATGTGTTCCACAGAGTATCTCAACAAATACAAATCTACGTTGTAAGGAATTATTATTATCCACATTCTACAAATGAGTAAAGTTAGCCTTGGTGAAGTTCTGTGATTTAAAGATTGCACAACTAATTAGCCATAGAACCAAAATTTGAATATAAATCTTCTAAACAAAAGCCTAGGTCTTTTTACCTACCACCCCATGCTAATACAAAAAAAAAAAAAAAAAAATCCTTTATTTCTTACCTTAGCAAGAAGGAAAATGCTTTTATATTTTCTTACCCTTAACTCGGAATAGTACAGGGATGTAGTAGATCAGAAATACAATTAGGCCCTTAATAGCCTTACGACCCTCCCTATGGTATGTCCCACAGATTTGGACAAATATGACCAAAATTCATAATAACCTACTAAACCTGATACCAGGTATCAATCAGCTGATGAAAAGTTTCAAAAAGGGGTTAATCTCAATACCTTCAAATAATGTCTCGATATTCTGTTTCCTGGAATGAGTTGTAACTAAAGTAATTGAACCAACTGTTTCCCATAAGGCCTTATAAAATAAAGGCTTTGTCAAAGGAGGTGTAATATATATTTTTTGCCTTCAAAGGCCCTAGATTTCTACCTACAGCCTACAGCCCTTGCACAGTGTTTCTCGACTTCATTATGGGTCCAGTCTATAAGCCTATCCATTAGGGCACACAATCCCACTTAACACGCAAATGTGGCTCCAAGAGCATTGCCTCCAGTACGGGCTAATCTACGCTTACGTACGCTAAGCTACACTTAATTTATACGTATATTACTCTGGAAGAGCAGAGTATGGAGGAAAGACTGATAAAATGGATTCTTCCATCCACAAGGGTGATTAAGAAAGAAAGGAATACTAGTAACTAGATTGCAAATCTGCAGTAACTTGTCTCACTTCCAGATAATTAGTTGTGAAGTTTTAAGGCAAGTGACTCACAAGGGAGGGGACAAATTTATTGTCTTCCACAATCTAATAATCCTGGCAGCTAAGAAAGTTATCTATTTATTGATGGGCAACTATAATTTATCTTCCCTAGGTAAAATGCAGTTATTTAAATGTTTCTCCTTTTATGAATGCTGGCCTCAGCAGCAAACATGTAAATGACTTCACAAGAACAAAAAACACTCACTAAACGTCAATAAACCCCCAAAGCAAAGCTGTAAAACTGTCAGAAAATGCTGTACCAGGTCAGCAGTGGACCAGCAAACTCAGGAAGAATTGTGAATTCAAGACAATTGTGATGGTAAGATACTGGCGAGGAAAGTATTCTAGCCATTGCTCTGCCGTTAAGACTGTGACCTTTCGGAAGTCACCTGACTTCTCTGAGCACCATTTTTCCCATTAAAACACAGAGGTATTTGAAAAGATTCATTCATTCAGAAACATATACTGAGCACCTAGTATTTTATAGCACTGACCTCGGAGGAGTGGATACAGCAGTGAGCAAAATGCCTGACCTCAGCAACCTTCTATTTCAGTGGGAAGATGAATCCATTAGAATCCCTCGAGCCCTAAAATTCTATTACCTTTCAAAACTTCAGGTAATAACTCATTCCAGTAAACATGATGTGCAGAAGGGCAGGAAACAAAGCACAGACAAGCTTTTTTTTTTTTAATTTAATAAATTTATTTATTTATTTTTGGCTGCGTTGGGTCTTCGTTGCTGTGCGCAGGCTTTCTCTAGTTGCAGCGAGCGGGGGCTACTCTTCGTTGTGGTGCGTGGGTTCTCATTGTGGTGGCTTCTCTTGTTGCGGTGCATGGGCTCTAGGCGTGCGGGCTCAGTAGCTGTGGCACACAGGCTTAGTTACTTCACGGCATGTGGGATCTCCCCGGACCAGGGCTCAAACCCGTGTCCTCTGCATTGGCAGGTGGATTCTTAACCACTGTGCCACCAGGGAAGTCCCGATAAACTTATTTTTAACAGTATGTCAATTAATTTCAAATAACATAACCAATATAGCGGGAATATAAAATTGTGCAGCCAACCGGAAAACAGTTCGGCAGTTCCTCAAAAAGTTAAAAATAGACTTGCCATATGACCCAAAACTTCCAGTCCTAGGTATACTGAATTTGTAAATATATCTTCATGCAAAACCATGTACATGAATGTTCATAGCAGCATTATTCATAACGGCTAAAAAGTGGAAACAACCTAGATGTCCATCAACCAATGAACGGAAAAACCAAACGACCATACAACGGGATACTATTAGGCAATCAAAAGGTATGAAGTGTTGATACATGATATAACAGGCATGAACCTTGTAAACACGACACTAAGTGAAAGAAGTCAGCCACAAAAGATCACGTATTATACCACTCCATTTATATGAAATGTCCAAAATTGATGAATCCATAGAGATGGAAAGTAGACAAAAGCTGAGGAGAAGGAAGAATGGGAATGACTACTAATGGTGGGTTACTGCCAATGACCAAGTTCCCTTTGGGGATGATGAACAATGTTCTGAAATTAGGTATCGATAACATACACAACCTTATGAGTATACTAAAAATTACTGAATTTACACTTCAAAATGATGAATTGTACGGGATGTGAAATATATCTCAATTTTGTAATCTGGAAAATTTTTTTAATTATGGAAAACATATTGGGCTTAATATCTAATAAAACCATTTACCTTAGCAAAACTTGGAAAATGGCTTATTGAAATAGAAATTAGAAGATTTGCTTTAAAAATACTTAGTGAAATATTTAAATATTCAGATTATGATTTCAAAGTAAATTTTACACTTGGTCATTATTTTAGGTCCAAGGCCAAAACACTGTTAAAGTAGATTAAAAGACATGAAAAGTCATGTTTCTATCAATTCTTTCTCTAATATTCTAAGACTCCATTGTTCCAGTACCCTTGCACCAACTAAATCAATATACTCTTTCGTTCTCCTTCATCACTGTTTTTCTTAATCCATATTATTAATTACCGCAATCCCATTCCCAAGTCGTCTCTGTCTTGGTTCATACTTTCCCTGCCTCTTCAGACTTTCCAAGGCATCACTAGTTCTACCATACCCCTTAATCAGCTTTTGACTCATATCAAGTCAGGGTTCTCAGATACCCACATCTGTGTAACATTCATAAGGTAACTTTTGGTTAGTTAAGAGGAGGAAAACACAAAAATTAAGAAGATATTCACTGTAAGCAAGTTTATCAAAACTAACTTTAAATCCTGGTATAACCCAACTCAGAACTAAATATACACAACAAGCACCAATAAGATGGCTGTGGAGTAACAAGAAAACACACTTATGTAGAATGTAGCTGAAGGAACCTGGAAGTTATGTTAAACAAGTCTTAAAGCCACAACTATTAAATCAGTTTCCTGATTTATAATTTCCACAGCAGCAAATTTCTGAACATTAAGTTTATGCATACTTAGGCAAACCTACAGAAGCTTCAGGGATTTTTAGAAGAACCGTATGAGTGCCTACATAATAAATACAAAATATTAGCACAGAGTGAGCACCATTTGTTCTGAGTTCCTTCTTCCCAAGGTATGTACTCCAGTTCGTGGCACAGGCTATGGCTGCTTGGAATAACAAATGGCATTTAGATGTCAATGAAGAACAAAGTCAAGGGTGAAGGACACGCCAGTAATTCTCTGAGAAGTCCCAGAGGGAGAAACCCCCTAAAGCTCAGTTTGGTTGGCCCTGACCAGAAACTCACCTGCGGTTGAGAAATTTACATTCTACTACACAAGACTACAGAAGGGATAGCTGCTCCTCACATCAGACCAAGGAATTAAAATTGGAAATTTTTAAATTAGGACATTCTCTATGCTGAGGTTTAATAATCCGTAGACATACAAATCACTGTCAAGTATGATCCAGCAATTCTGAGTACTGCATTTTAAACTTCCATTAGGCTGGAGCACTTTCACCAAGATCCTATCAGTCATAAGTTGAGAAGTTAAATACCCTATTTCTCAAACTCTTGAAAGCATCACAGACTGAAAGCAAATAATTTGCAAACACAAGGTGGTTAAGTCTCTCATCCTTTTCTGTAATAAGGAAATCGATTCTCTCCTCAAAATCTACCAACTGATTTTTTTCTTTCTTTTAATCAGGATTATTAAAGGTAGTATAATTTCTCTACCGGGGAATCTCAATCTGAAAGGAAGAAAAGCCCAACAGTGGATCCCCACGGTGTGTATGTGTGTATTGCCCTCACCCCTCACCCACCAGAAACACAGTAAGAAAATATTTGGCCACCAGCCTTTTGAACCCTAAGCTCTACCATGGCAATCGATGGAGAGGACTGGCCAAGAGAGTCCCCTAAGGCAAGATCCTAATTTTCAGAGTTCAGTGGTTCAACCTTCCTACGCCACCCCCATGTTCTCCTGCACCCTAACCCACATGTAACCACTAGATGGCAAAACGAGGTTGAAGAGTAACTGACACAAACTAATCCCAGATACAAAATGCTGTCTTCACTTTTGATTAGATGTTAAAATTCCTTCTCCCGCAAAAATTAAAGCAAAAGTCCATTGCCACTCTACTTCCTGTTTTGTGAACAGCAGGTGATTAACCACAATGTTTTGCATGCCGTAAGATAATAGTTTCCAATTATGTCAAAATGTCAGGGTTGTTGATGAAAATGCATAGAGGTGAGCAAAATGCCTGAGACTCAGCATACAGAGAGCAAACAAAATAGTAACATAGTAGGGGGGAGACTCATCCTATTGAGGGAGGCATTCCATGGATAAGCCTAGCCTGGAAAGTTGGCTAGAAAAACAATTACTCCTTTTCCCAACCAAAATATTCCTTGGCTTATGAGGCATCCAATACACAATCCAAGTTCATGACCCACAAGAACTGATTATCTTGAAAGAATGAAAGAGCTCCCCTCATCACCTCTGATGTACCTCAAGGAACACGCACAGACAGGAGCACGGGGAGGCACAGGGGGATGCAGGGAGTTCTCTGGAGTGTGTGGAACACTAGGCAGAGTCTAGAGCCATCTTTTCAAAACGAACCCAACCACTCGTTAGCAGAAATGGCAGAGACCCACACCATGGACCACACTGCCAATATGAACTGCTCAGTTCCCTGTGTTGCTTTAAGAGAGGAAACTTCTGAAGTTTACCAAGAAGCTGACATCAAAAATGTTCATGAAAGTCAATCTGGACTGAATGACATGAGTGCAATAATTCAATTCAATAATGAGAACCTCTATACTACATAAGGAAGCTGATGATGGCAGCCACTTGTTTAAGGCAGGAAAGAAACAGAAATAATTAACAGTTCTTTCTTCACCATGTGTACACAAATACTGTCTTTAGAATTGCCTTTGGCAAGGCAATAATAGCAAGTCAAAGTAACGGTTTCCACAATTTCTGTAAAGTATTTCTGAAAGAAAGGCAATGGGAACCAAGTATTTTTCGTTTTCCACAGGAAAAGTAGCAGAAAATTGAGCCGTGTAAATAAATTTACCATAAACATCCAAACAGATACTATTATTATCCCACACTTCATAAGCAACAGTTATTTGCATGTAATTAATTTGCTTACTTCTGGTGCCTCAGACAATGTAATATGCTTATCAGCTTCGTTTCTAAACAATAAGAGTTTAACTCTTCCTTTTATATTTATAAGGAAATATTTATCTTGCTCTTTCCTTGACAGATTCAGAGCCGTCTACAGGCATAACACACAGAACTGCTTCTGTGGCGGTTACAGACATAACCCCCAACTGGGGCATGATGTCACCAACTTTAAAGTATACGTGGATTTAACCAAGGTTGAATTCAGTTAACAACTCTACTGTCCGGGCAGGCATGTTGACCAGTGATATATTCTGTGTGAAAAGCGTTACGAGAAACAGAAAAAACATGTATGGGAAAGGGGCAGGGGAGGGGCACAATCAACACTAAATCCAACTACTAAATCCTGTCCTCCAGGGAAAGGGCAAATCCCTACCAATGTCCCCCAATCCTCTGCAGCTTTCATGGCTGCTCAGCTCACTATCTTCAAAGCTTTTCTCCCTAGAGACCCATAACTAGACTCTATGGAGCACGTTCCCCTCCCGCAAAGGGTACCATGACAGTGTGTTGCCCCACTCCTGAGCTCTGGCCTTGGAAAAACAGCATGGCTTCCTACACCGGAACTGCTGCCACCACTGACTTAGTTTGCAGCTGTGAGAACTCCCCTAACCTTGTCTGTGCATTGGCCAACCTAGTTACTAGAAGCTTCGTTCCCCAAGAATTTTGGTAGTCATTTGCCACGTCATGGATTCAAGATGATAAATGTCCCACCTATTGATCCCTCCCTTATTCTTCTCTTTTCTTGTTTTAAGGTTAGCTTCTCTCTGACAGAAGACAAGAAATAAGAGTCAAGTTGATCACATTTTTTATGGAGTACTGACTATATCCATAGTGCTAAACCTTACGTCAAATATACAATATTCTAAGAGCCAAAAAATGATGTTACTTATAATATTTCTGGCATAGCTCTGTATGAGTAATACTTGCAGAGTGCAGGGTTATGCAAATAAATATGAAATATCCATTCATTCAGTAATGACTAAGTGCCTACTATGTCCAAGGACGGTGCTAGGTACAAGGTACGTAGTGAAAATAAGGTAACCACATGGTTCTCATTTTCAATGAACTTAATATCGAGCAGAGAAGAAACTGACAAATGTATACAAATGTGTACACACGTACACACGTGTATGAGTGCACACATGCACGTGTGCACATACACACACAATTTCAAAATGAGCAAAATGATGTAAAGGTAGGATAAAGAGCGCTATAATATAAGAAAACTACGGATGGCTTATCTAAAACAAGAAAAAAAGATAAGATAGAATATCTAAGCCAGTATTAGTTTTTACCTGTGGTTCCACTCCTCTGTATTATGAAGTCTCCAGAACAACTTTAGAATTAATTTCTAGAAGAATTCTCACTTTAAAGAAAATTATTTAGCTCCTCCTTGGGTTATTCCATTTGTTCTATTACTCTCCCTAATGATATTTTCAAAATAAGACTAATTAGTTCCTTTTCTTTGAAAAACGTAAGCATTTCCCACAATTTCTTTAGTAAGATAAAGCTTCACATATTTCTATAAAATTGTTTCTAACTACAGATTTTTTTTTTCTATCATTATAAGGAATGAGATTCCTACTTTTTTTTTAATTGCTCCTAAGTCCCCAAGGGACTTTCCACCAATGAACACTTTAATCATCTTTCTCTAAGTTGAATGTCATTCTGAACTGGGTCATTTTGAAGAACTGCATAAGCCAGTAAAACATACAACCTATATAACCTCCATGTTAAGAAAATGCGGTTCTAAAATCAGCCCAATGCAGTTTAACTATACTTTCATTGGCTTCCATCTAATTTAAGCACCATTTTATTATGCAATACTAGCTATAGGCAACACAGAACTCTTATATTGGGTAACCTCTTTATTATGCAATGCAAGCTGTATAAGTACCCTTTTTATTACATAATGTAAGCTATAGGGAACACAGAGTTCTTATATTAAGTATGTTTTTTTTTTTAGTATATAACACAAACTATATAAGCACCCTTTTATACACAATGCAAACTATAGAGAACACAGAACCTCTAAGAACAACCTTAAATATGGAAATATGCAGATCACCCCAGGTAAGGGTGACTTAGTTATCTCAGGAGAGCAAATAACTTCACCAAGTTGTTTTTGTTTTTGACCTCAGAGCTGAGCTTCTGTTTTGACTTGCTTTCAGTTTTGCATACATCATTGTAATTCCTGCCACCTACTTTATTTAATAAAAAAAGGCATACGTGGCCCGACTGCCTGGCCTGCTTACAGGGCTCAGAGGCACAGGCAAAAACGATAAGTCCAGAAGCATGAGTCAGGACCTTAGCTTCAGTCAGCTACTTCCAAAAACATGAATTTTTAAAATGGCCTTAAGTAAGGTTATCAAGCGAAAGGTAAAGATCACCTCATGTAAGCTGCATATAGTACTTATTTCTTACTTCTGCCTAATATTTACATGTCCATCTCCATCAGTAAATTAAAAACTGACTGAAGGCAACGATCATATTTCTTCATCTCACATATCTAAGGTATCCTGAAAAAAATATTCAATGACTATTCAACAAATTAAGGAATATAATTGGCCTTTGAAAATGAACTATATAGACATGAGGGGAGAAAAAGGAGCAGTTAAGGAATTTTTTAAAAAATGCTTAAGTACCATACTTATTGGGCTCTCATTTCAGCTCTCTAGCTGAAAGTAACAGAAAACAACTCAAAATATCTTAAACAAATAAGAGAGGAATTTATCATATAAATTTAGAGGTGTCTCCTGCACTTCTAAGGGGGGAGGGGGAGGGGAGGAGGGGGAGGGGGAGGAGGGGGGAGGGGGAGGAGGGTGAGGGGGAAGGGGAGGAGGGGGAGGGTGAGGGGAAGGGGAGGAGGGGGAGGGGGAGGGGGAATGGGAGGAGGGGGAAGGGGAGGAGGGGGAGGGGGAGGGGGGAGGGGGAGGGCGAGGGGAGGGGGGGAGGCGGGAGGCGGGAGGGGAGGGGGAGGGAGGGGAGGGGGAGGGAGGGGAGGGGAGCGGAGGGAGGAAAGGAAAAGTACTTGATGACACTAAAATTTAAAAAAAAAAAAAAAGACTGGAAGCAACCTCTTTCCCATGGATCCTCTGAGGTAAACCCAGCCCTGGCCGACACCTTGACTGCAGCCTGGTAAGACACTCTGACAGAGTAGCCAGCTAAGCTGCCAGGACTGCTGACGCACAGAAACCGGCAGATAATAAATGTGTGTGCTGCTTCACATCACTAAGTTTGTGGTAATTTGTAAGGCAGCCATAGAAAACCAATACAGTCGGTCTGGGTTGGGGCCTGAGACCTGAGATTCCCCACTCTGAATAGCAGTAGTACTCATCTGACACCAACATATGCTGTCCTCCATTTGGGTTGACCTTTCAAGTTGCTCGTGCCCCCATCAGACTACAAGATTCTTAAAACACCAACCATGCTCACCAAGGCTCCCAGGACAGTACTCAGTAAACACCTGAGTATTGGCTGTGTCTGATCATGCCACTGTTTCCTTCTTGGTATCAGTCATTCAGACTTCAGTTTCCTTTTTAAATCTGCTTCACATCAAAACACCTTAGACAATGTGGTAAATTTCTTTACTGTTGGTTCTTAGAACTCACTTTAAAAAAAAATTAACTGATATATAACTGATATTAGTTTGAGGTGTACAATACGACTGACTCTCTCTCTCTCTATATATATATATATATATGTATATATAAAAGATCACCACAGTACGTGTAGTTAACATCCACCACCACACAGTTACAATTTTTGTGTCTGTGATGAGAACTTTCAAGATCTACTCTCTTAACAACTTTAAAATATACAATACAATATTATTAGCTATATACCCCCATGCTGTACGTTATATCCCAAGACTTATTTACTTTATAATCGGAAGATTGTACTTTTTGACCATCTCACCTATAAAACCTAATTCTTTCAATGATGAATACCAACTTGAAGAACTGGAGAATTTCAAACTTGCCTCTGTAAGTAAGCCTTTTATCTGTTCTATGCTATGAGCCTCCTTTCCTGTTGTCTCTTGGCATTTTCCCAGTCCTACTGACCATACATCAGCTCATCTGTCCCTGTACTGTTATTCCATAATCACCAAAATGTTCACTAGATGATTCCTCTGATGTCCCTCAAATTAAAACCTCATTGTAATTTTCTCGAAGTCACTACTCTACCTTCTTTAATTCTGCCTAGACATCCTGCTACTTGAAATCAGTTATTCAGGAGTCTCTTCCGTCTCTTCTTCTGCCCAACACTCCTTGAATTCACTCATACCAGGAAGATTATATTGAAACACTTTCCATATTGAATATCACTTCTAAACATAGTCAAGGATGACCTTTTCTCAACACTGAAAATATCTATCATCCTTACAGTACTTCCCCATAAGTGTTCATTCTTGTTTCATTTTTAATTAAAATTCTAAAAGCTTCTCACATATGAGGGCCTTATCTAATCCCATATCCTACTTAAGAGTTTGCTATAAAATAGCTAGGCAATCAATTACAATAGTCTCCCAGCCCCAGAGTATATTCACCTTATATCTAACCATAATCATAGTAAACCTAACAGTAGTTTTAGGTAGTGAGTACATATCGTGATTCAAAGTAGGATAAAAGAAAATGTAGAATCCCAGGAGTGATGGCTATAACAGAAGTTCAGGAAGTGGATCACACATATTTAGCAAAGTTTTAACCAAAGATTCTGTTGTGGCTCCTTGAAGATTGTAGCCTCCATCCTTACCCCAAAAGAATCAATGTATGGACCCATTTTTTCTCACCAGGGCTTCGCCAACTTGTGTACATTTTAGATATTCTTCTCCGTAATTTCTAACACGTTTTTCAAGAATACTGACTTTAATTCAATAGTATCTTTGCAGTACGACATGAAAGTAAGAGACAGATTATTCAGTGTTCTCTAGAAACCAACACAAAAACAAAGCAAGCAAAAAGAGCTAACTGGCCAACCTTATGCTCCAAGATACTTTTCCATTCCTTTCACATTCAGATCAAGCAGGAGAAACTACAGTAATCAATACTAACATTCTAGACACGAATGTACCACATCAAAAAACAGTGTTGAGTTTGGGATCCTACAACATTACAGCCTACAGCTTATATAATGTTAAACACTGAGCCAAGAAAGAAACCAATACATGAATTCTGTGTGAATTAGTTGTCCCTTGTCCTGGACTTCATGGTACGTTTCATGACATTCTCTCCATGAGATGAGTAAAACTGATAAAACTACTAAGAGGAGATGAAAGAGGGGTGAGGAAAGTTAGGAAACAAGAATTCATAATAAAAATGGGAAAAATTTAGTTAGTAATAGTATAGGCTTCACTCAAAATCAAACATTCACCTCTAAAAAGAAAATCAGGCAAAAACTGGAAATGCCAGTAAAAAGAAAATCAGGCAAAAACTGGAAATGTATTTAAAACATTCATGTATCACATGTGCAATCCACAAATAAATTTAAAACTCCTTGGTTTTTATTTCAATGAAGTTAATTCACTCTAAAATGAAATTTTAAGTGACAGTAAAAACACATGGAGCCCAAAGGTACTGGTACTGGTAAGACAGGCTGGTTGAGCATGACTGCAGGTAATGGGAGATACAATTGTTGAAACCATGATGTTAATGTTAAAAATAAAGAGGCAGAAAACATGTTGCAACTATGGCATGGATGTTTCCCAACTGTCTTAGATCTTTGGCTCTCTTCTGGCTGCAACGGACATCCAGTCTAGCTTGGCCTCCTGGTCACTACATGTTTTTCTGCTCTTAACTACAAACCAGATCTTCTTACCCCACCAACCTTTTGATCATAAAATCTTTTCAACACCTTCAGTGTTAAAAAGGTTTTTAGTGGACATGCAGTCAGACCTTCCATCTTCACATCCTGCCCCCTCTCTCTCTGAATCCTTCCCCTGACAGGAAACTCCCTCTCTCCCAAAATAGTGTATTACAATATTGGATGGCTTATTATTGGTAAGCACTTTTACTGGGCAGGAATCTTACATAAACTCTTTAGCCTGAGTTTAGTCCTCTAATAAAATAGAATTAAAAGAATTACTTATCTATATGGGAACTGTTCAAACGTTTAAAAGGAAATGACTGTCTCCACCAAATCTTTCATTTGCAGCCCTGTGAATCCCCTCCCTTATATTACACACTGTGTATGCTTTTCTTCAGTCTCAGCTTCCAAAGCATAAAAATCACACATTCGCAAAGACCTCATCATTCATACTGTCTAAATTCAAGTGAGCTCTCAGTGTGACCAGACGATGCATTTAGTCACCTGCCTTTTATTTCCTCACTCATACAAAGATGTTCCCAAGGCTCTTCCTCTCTAATAGCCCACAGCACTGCCTCTATCAGTGCAGGACCCTGCTCACCACACGGAGGGCACTGACCGTGCACTATCATCATTCCTCCTCCCCTCCAACACTGGCTTCTGCTCCCTCTCTCCATCCCTCCCTCTTTAAAAACTGAACGCTGCCAACCTTTCAGAATCTTCCAGATTGATTTTCCTCAATTTTTTCCTCTCAACTATCTGGGAGAGGAGGGGCCATGAGGAAATACTAACATTCATGGACCATGAGTTAGGTGCTTTGCATGCACTTTGTAAACACTTTCCTCAACCGTTCCATCTTTTTGAAGGTTTTCCCATAAGGTGTCTCCATGCTGAATAAAGTTGTTCCTTTTAAAATTAAGGTATATTATTCATGCATCTACCATATGCAAAATACTGTGGTTGGCAGTGGTACAAAGATGAATAACCCATTATTCCCTCACCCAAAGGATCTTAAGAGCTAGAAAGAGAAAGAGCCATATATGCAAATAATATAATGTTTTTAACAAAGGAGAAAGGAGAGAAGATATGAATAAAGTAGCAGTCACTCTCGAGTTTCTAAATCAGAACAGTGTTGCTGCAGTGGCACTTCGAAATTCCAAGCTGTTCACATGAATCATGGTCAAGTACTGTACCAAGTTTGATGCACAGGCTAAATAAAGTTCTTTGATCCATCTTTCCTTTTAAGCTATTGCCTTACTGCTCTCCTTCAATTCACTGGCAACCTTCTTAATGTGTTTTACTCTATCTCACATACCACATATTGGCTTCCCTCCTACAATTTAAATTTGAACCTCACTTCTAAAGTCAAAACTCCATCCTCTGAGAATATTAGTGAGCTGATTACCAAATAAAAGGTTTTGTTGTTTTTATACAAGACCACATTCCCTCCCTTTCGGCAACATCTGACATTGATGACAACCCTTACTTGGTATCTATACTAATATATGACTCTTCAACTTATACCGTTTCGACGAATCTTTATTTCCTGTTTCTCCTATCTCACCAAAAGGGAAGCATGAACCAAAGCATTCCTGCGATTTCCATTTCCTTATTCTTCCTCAGAAGAATTTTCTGCTCTCACCACATCAACTATCCTTTTGCTACAGTTGCCTGTATATATAAACATATAGAGATACAGGTTTTATACATATATATATATGTACACATACACAAAAATAAAGATAATGTAACAGACAACTATGTATCTACCATGCTTTAACAAATGCTAATATTTGCCTTACTTGTATCATGTCTTTCTTTTTTTTCATTATTTAAGAGTAAAATGATAAAAATACAGCTAAAGCCCCACTCTACCATCTCTTCCCATTTTTTATACTTTGATTATACATATACGTATTGAGAAACAATACATACTAACGTTCTGTATGCTTTAAAAACTTGTACACAATGTTCATAGCAGCATCCAAAATAGCCAGAAGGTGGAAATAATCCAAACGCCCATCAAGAGACGAATGAATAAAACGCGACATATCCATACAATGGAATAGTGTTTGCCAATTAAAAGAAATGAAGGACTGATACATACACCGTGGGTGAACCTTGAAAACATGCTCTATCTGAAGGAAGCCAGTCACAAAGGGCCACACACCATACAACTCCATTTACATGAAATGTCCAGAACAGACAAATCTATAAAGACAGAAAGTAGATTAATGTTGCCTAGGACTGGAGAAGATGGGAGATTTGGTTGTGGGGCGGGGGGGCGGGGGCTGGCAGCTAAGGATTTCTTTTAAGGGTAATGAAAATGTTCTAAAATTGATTGTAGTGATAGATGCACAACTCTGAATATACTAAAGCCACTGAACTGTAAACTTTAACCAGGTGAATTGGATGATATGTGCATTAGTATCTTAATATGGCTGGTTTATCAATATATATATATAAACATAGCTTACACATATTAGGTTACAATTATATTACATACATTACATCCACTTATAATAGTTATATTATATTACACATATATATTATAATCTCTTAAAACTTATTCGCTTAGTACTATATTTATTTAGTACAACTAGTTTATCTTAACTGCTCTGGTGCATGGGGAGATAAATTACACTACATTTATCACCTCCTGTACTTTTTTTTCTATTTGAAGTATTGCTACAATGAATATCCTTGTACATGTCTCCTTGTTTTACACATGTGACAACTTTCTGAACCCTAAAAGTAGAATGGCTGAGTTGCGAAATACGCACATCTTCAGCTGTACCAGGTATTTCCAGATTGATCACTAAAAATGAAACAGCAATTTGTTCCCAGCAGTCATATACAAGAGTTCCTGTTTCTACCCATCCTTGCCAGCATTTGGTGTTAACAAGCTTATTAGGTTTTGCCAATCAATAGGTGTAAAATGGAATCTCACCAGGGTTTTACTTTTCATTTCCCTGATTATTAGTAAGGTTGAGCATCTTTCCTAATTGGCCATTCAGTCTTCTTCCTCTGCGAATTGCCTGGTCACATTCTTTGCCCATTTTCTGTTGAGCAGTTCGTCGTTTTCTTGATTTCTATGACTGCTGCTGAACTCTAGATACTCATCTTTCATCACATAGAAGAGTTGCAACCATATACTCCCATTCTATGGTCTGTCCTTTCATCTTCTTTTTAATGCCTTTTGTTAGTGAAGATTTTTATGTTAACGTATTCCAAAACGGCAGTCTTTTCTTTTCGGGCTTGTGATTTTTACGTCTTGTTTAAGGAATTCTTCCCTATCGCAATATCATGGAAATGTGCATTGTATGTTTCCCCTATGAAAATTTTAGAGTTTTGCTTTTCACATTTAGACTTATATCTCATTTGGCATTTATTTTTCTGTACAGCATGAGGTGGGTGTTTAATTTTAGTTTTTTCATATAGATAGCCAATTGCTCTAGAGTCCTTTATCATCTATCAAATCATCCTTACCCCTGCTAACCAGTAACTGATACATTACTTTCAAATCTACATTACCTAGCTATTTTATAGACACTATTTTACAGTTCATGTAATAACTGATTCAGGCAAAAATCAACAATGTTTCGGTAACAGACTGTTAAGAAGATAAGCAAATAGTCTCTAAGTACCGCTTTATAGAGTGCTTATTAATTATAAAGGAGATCTGCCCAAAAATACAGAGTTGGAAGAAATACTTTAATCAAGTGATTAAATGCAGCATCACCAACAACAGAATAAAGAAATACATACTTCCTGCAGTGACAAAATGGAAAGTACACAACACCTCCTATGGAGTACTCTTAACCAAAATTTGCCAAACTGAATCTCATCAGGAGGAATTAATTGGACAAATCCAGATGTAGGGCATTCTAACAAAACAACTGGATTGGACTCCTCAAAATATCAGTAGGGCATTTAGACTGCTTCCATGACCTGGCTATTGTAAATAGTGCTGCAATGAACATTGGGGTGCATGTGTCTTTCTGAATTATGGTTTTCTCGGGTATATACCCAGTAGTGGGATTGCTGGATCATATGGTAATTCTATTTTTAGTTTTTTAAGGAACCTCCATACTGTTCTCCATAGTGGCTGTATCAATTAACATTCTCAGCACCAGTGCAAGAGGGTTCCCCTTTCTCCACACCCTCTCCAGCATTTTTTGTTTGTAGATTTTCTGATGATGCGTGTTCTAACTGGTGTGAAGTGATACTTCATTGTGGTTTTGATTTGCATTTCTCTAATAATTAGTGATGCGCAGCTTTTCATGTGCTTCTTGGCCATCTGTATGTCTTCTTTGGAGAAATGTCTATTTAGGTCTTCTGCCCATTTTTGGATTGGCTTGTTTGTTTATTTAATATTGAGCTGCATGAGCTGTTTATATATTTTGGAGATTAATCCTTTGTCTGTTGATTTGTTTGCAAATATTTCCTCCCATTCTGAAGGTTGTCTTTTATTCTTGTTTATGGTTTCCTTTGTTGTGCAAAAGCTTTGAAGCTTCATTACGTCCCATTTGTTTATTTTTATTTCCATTACTCTAGGAGGTGGATCAAAAAATACCTTGCTGTGATTTATGTCAAACACTGTTCGTCCTATGTTTTCCTCTAAGAGTTTTGCAGTGTCTGGTCTTACATTTAGGTCTCTTATCCATTTTGAGTTTATTTTTGTGTATGGCATTAGGGAGTGTTCTAATTTCACTCTTTTACATGTAGCAGCCCAGTTTTCCCAGCACCACTTATTGAAGAGACTGTCTTTTCTCCATTGTATATCCTTGCCTCCTTTGTCATAGATTAGCTGACCGTAGGTGCGTGGGTTTATCTGTGGGCTTTCTATCCTGTTCTACTGATCTATATTTGTTTTTGTGCCAGTACCATATTGTCTTGATTACTGTAGCTCTGTAGTATAGTCTGAAGTCAGGGAGTCTGATTCCTCCAGCTCTTTTTTTGCTCAAGACTGCTTTGGCTATCTGGGGTCTTTTGTGTCTCCATACAAATTTTAAGTTTTTTTTTTCTCCTTCCATAAAAAATGTCATTGGTAATTTGATAGGGATTGCATTGAATCTGTAGATTGCTTTGGGGACTACAGTCATTTTCACAATTTTGATCCTTCCAATCCAAGAACAAGATGTATGTCTCCATCTATTTATATCATCTTTAATTTCTTTCATCAGTGTCTTATAGTTTTCTGCATACAGGTCTTTCGGCTCCCTAGGTAGGTTTATTCCTAGATGTTTTATTCTTTTTGTGACAATGGTAAATGGGACTGTTTCCTTAGTTTCTCTTTCAGATTTTTCATCATTAGTATACAGGATGCAAGACATTTCTGTACATTAATTTTGTATCCTGCAACTTCACCAAATTCACTGATTAGCTCTAGTAGTTTTCCGGTGGCATCTTTAGGATTCTCTATGTATAGTATCATGTCATCTGCAAACAGTGACAGTTTTACTTCTTCTTTTCCAATTTGTATTTCTTTTTCTTCTCTGATTGCCGTGGCTAGGACTTCCAAAAGTATGTTGAATAATAGTGGTGAGAGTGGACATCCTTGTCTTCTTCCTGACCTTAGAGGAAATGCTTTCAGTTTTTCACCATTGAGAAAGATGTTTGCTGTTGGTTTGTCACATATGGCCTTTATTATGTTGAGGTAGGTTCCTTCTATGCCCACTATCTGGAGAGTTTTTATCATAAATGGGTGTTGAATTTTGTGGAAAGCTTTTTTTGCATCTATTGACATGATCATATGGTTGTTCTTCTTCAGTTTGTTAATATGGTGTATAACATTAATTGATTTGCGTATATTGAAGAGTCCTTGCATTTATCCCTGGGATAAATCCCACTTGATCATGGTGTATGATCCTTTTAATGTGTTGTTGAATTCTGTTTGCTAGTATTTTGTCAAGGATTTTTGCATCTATATTCATCAGTGATATTGGTCTGTAATTTCCTTTTTTTGTAGTATCTTTGTCTGGTTTTGGTATCAGGGTGATGGTGGCCTCACAGAATGAGTTTGGGAGTGTCCCTTCCTCTGCAATTTTTTGGAAGAGTTTCAGAAGGATGGTTGTAGCTCTTCTCTAAATGTTTGATAGAATTCACTTCTGAAGCCATCTAGTCCTGGCCTTTTGTTTGCTGGAAGATTTTTAATCACAGTTTCAATTTCATTACTTGTGATTGGTCTGTTCATATTTTCTATTTCTTCGTGGTTCAGTCTTAGAAGGTTATACCTTTCTAAGAACTTGTCCATTTCTTTCAGGTTGCCCATTTTATTGGCATACAGTTGCTTGTAGTAGTCTATTAGGATGCTTTGTATTCTTGCGGAGTCTGCTGTAACTTCTCCTTTTTCATTTCTAATTTTATTGATTTGAGTCCTCTCCCTCTTTTTCTTGATGAGTCTGGCTAATGGTTTAACAATTTTGTTTATCTGCTCAAAGAACCAGCTTTTAGTTTTATTGGTCTTTGCTATTGTTTTCTTTGTTTATATTTCATTTATTTCTGCTCTGATCTTTATGATTTCTTTCCTTCTGCTAACTATGGGTTTTGTTTGTTCTTCTGTCTCTAGTTCCTTTAGGTGTAAGGTTAGGTTGTGTATTTGAGATATTTCTTGTTTCTTGAGGTAGGCTTGTATAGCTATATACTTGCCTCTTAGAACTGCTTTTGCTGCATCCCATAGGTGTTGGATTGTTGTGTTTTCATTGTCATTTGCCTCTAGGTATTTTTTGATTTCCTCTTTGATTTCTTCAGTGATCTCTTGGTTATTGAGTAACGTATGGTTTAGCCTCCATGTGTTTGTGGGTTTTTTTATGTTTTTTCCCTGTAATTCATTTCTAATCTCATAGCACTGTGGTCAGAAAAGATGCTTGATATGATTTCACTTTTCTTAAATTTACTAAGGCTTGATTTGTGACCCAAGATGTAATCTGTCCTGGAGAATGTTCCATGTGTACTTGAGAAGAAAGTGTAATCTGCTGTTTTTGGATGGAATGTCCTATAAATATCAAATAAATCTATCTGGTCTATTGTGTCATTTAAAGCTTCTCTTTCCTTATTTATTTTCATTTTGGATGATCTGTCCATTGGTGTACGTGAGGTGTTAAAGTCCCCCACTATTATTGTGTTACTGTCAATTTCCTCTTCTAGAGCTGTTAGCAATTACCTTATGTACTGAGGTGCTCCTATGTTGGGTGCATATATATTTATAATTGTTATATCTTCTTCTTGGATTGATCCCTTGATCATTATGTAGTGTCCTTCCTGGCCTCTTGTAACATTCTTTATTTTAAAGTCTATTTTGTCTGATATGAGTATTGCTACTCCAGCTTTCTTTTGATTTCCATTTGCATGGAATATCTTTTTCCATCCCCTCACTTTCAGTCTGTATGTGTCCCTAGGTCTGAAGTGGGTCTCTTGTAGACAGCATATATATGGGTCCTGTTTTTGTATCCACTCAGCAAGCCTGTGTCTTCTGGTTGGAGCATTTAATCCATTCACGTTTAAGGTAATTATCGATATGTCTGTTCCTATTACCATATTGTTAATTGTTTTGGGTTTGTTTTTGTAGGTCCTTTTCTTCTCTTGTGTTTCCCACTTAGAGAAGTTCCTTTAGCAGTTGTTGTAGAACTGGTTTGGTGGTGCTGAATTCTCTTAGCTTTTGCTTGTCTGTAAAGCTTTTGATGTCTCCATCAAATCTGAATGAGATCCTTGCCTGGTAGAGTAATCTTGGTTGTAGGTTCTTCCCTTTCATCACTTTAAGTATATCATGCCACTCCCTTCTGGCTTGTAGAGTTTCTGCTGAGAAATCAGCTGTTAACCTTATGGGAGTTCCCTTGTATGTTATTTGTCATTTTTCCCTTGCTGCTTTCAATAATCTTTCTTTGTCTTTAATTTTTGCCAATTTGATTGCTATGTGTCTCGGCGTGTTTCTCCTTGGGTTTATCATGTATGGGACTCGCTGCGCTTCCTGGACTTGGGTGGCAATTTTTTTCCCATGTTAGGGAAGTTTTCGACTATAATCTCTTCAAATATTTTTTCAGGTCCTTTCTCTCTCTCTTCTCCTTCTGGGACTCTTATAATGCGAGTGTTGTTGTGTTTAATGTTGTCCCAGAGGTCTCTTAGGCGGTCTTCATGTCTTTTCATTCTTTTTTCTTTATTCTGTTCAGCAGCAGTGAATTCCACCATTCTGTCTTCCAGGTCACTTAACTGTTCTTCTGCCTCAGTTATTCTGCTATTGATTCCTTCTAGTGTAGTCTTCATTTCAGTTACTGTATTTTTCATCTCTGTTTGTTCTTTAATTCTTCTAGGTCTTTGCTAAACATTTCTTGCATCTTCTTGATCTTTCCCTCCATTCTTTTTCCGAGGTCCTGGATCATCTTCACTATCATTATTCTGAATTCTTTTTCTGGAAGGTTGCCTATCTCCACTTCATTTATTTGTTTTTCTGGGGTTTTATCTTGTTCCTTCATCTGGTACATAACCCCCTGCCTTTTCATCTTGTCTACCTTTCTGTGAATGTGGTGTTTGTTCCACAGGCTGCAGGATTGTAGTTCTTCCTGCTTCTCCCTAATTATTCTTTAGAGCGCAAAGCAAACACTATTTTTGGATAATTAGAGAAATTTGAATATGGACTGTATATTAAATATGATTGTATCAATATTAAATTGTGATAATGGTACTAAAGCTATGTAAAAGAATGCTCTTATCGTACGAAGATATAGGCTAATATATTTATGAGTAAAGTGTAATGTGTGCTATGTCATGTGTGTTATAAATACAAATATTTCTATAATTTTGTACAGATGTGTGTATACATATGATATGTAATATATATACATTCACGGAGAGAGAGAGATTAAATACTGGGAAATGTTAAGAAGTGGCAAATCTAGGTGAAGCGTATATTAGTTTGTTTCTTTTTTTCGTGTATTAGTTTTTATTTTACTATTCTTTCAGTAGTTTTCAATGTTTGAAAATTTTCCCCAGAAAAAGCTGGGGGTTAAACTTATATTGCCTCTCCTGACTTACATCTTGAACTACTGTTGCCTTTTGGACATTTCATCTTAGATGCTGATTGTTATTTTAATAATAACCTAAGATAAATACATTTTCCATATAGCCTCTCTTTCTGACTTTCCTACTTCTAGTGAGTTCTTTTAGCATCTACTTTCTCTATTATTTAGACTCAAAATACTGTAGTCAACTTGCAGGATACTATTAGGTTGATAATTAATAAATACTACAATAATTACTGAAACCAATTTTACTCATTTTTACAATTATAGTAGAAAAATTATTCCTCCCAAATAAACCAGTGAGAAAGAATGTATAAGTTTGTCAGGGAATAAGCTCATAAATCTGTGAACGATCAGGTAAGTCACAGGAGAACTTTTAAAGAAAGCTAATCCAAAGTCATTCCTCATCAGAGAGTGAACTGACTTGTTCCAATTTCCAACCGCTTAGAACAAGAAAACCATCACTGGCAAGACATCTTGGAGCCACAGGGTATAGGTGATAAGGTATCAGGGATTCTACTGACCCAACATCCTTGGCTGCAAGTCATCGACCTGCAAAGCAGATCTCTAAACCTGCCAAGAAAGTGGTGATGTAACACAGAGCAACTGCGCATGCACCCCGGCACTGTGCAGTATCCCCAGATACTGGGAACCTCTCAGGGCTACAACCAAGCTGCCTTAACTTCAGGAGAATCTGACAACAGTTGGCACAACACAGAATCTTTCCTCAACTTGCTTTCAATGAACATTTATTGAGTGCCCGTGATGTGCCATACACACCATTATGCATGATGAGAGGTAAAACATAAATACAACATGGGCCCTAGGTCCAAGAAGGTCACAATGAAAATGGTTAAGAAAATAAAAAATTACCACAGAGTGTAAGTCAGAGAAACAGAAATGTATACAATATACAGACCAGGAAGTCGATCATTGTTTTTAAGTAACAGGTTATCCACACAGGGACTCTGAAGGTTTCCCAGGTGGACCAGAGCACCACCAGGGCACATCAGCAAGAGTAAAAAGCACGCACACAGGCAAAGAAGAATAAAAAACATGAAATATTCTGGCCTGTTGCATGTACTGTAGGAGGATAAAGGGTAGAAGGTGAGAGGGAAGCACCACGACAGAAGAGAAGCTCGTGACCACCACACAAAGATGATCATGAAAGGCAAAGCTGAAAGGTTTCTAGCCAAGAGTCAACTATGTGTACAGAAGAAGGGGTGTGTAAGTGTGTCTGTGTACATGACAGTAGTGAAGTGACTGTGATTAGTACATCTATTCAAAGGAAGTAGCACTTACTAAGCACCAAAATATGTGTCTGTCTCTAACTCATTTAATCCTATCAATAGTTTCATGATATCTATATTAATTCCCTCACTTTACAAAGCAGAAATCTAAGGCTTAAAGAGACTAAGTAATTTCTCAAAGCCACACAGCTGGTAAGCAGCAAAGCTCCATTTCTCTCCCCTGATTTCATTAGTACCTATTAACTATTGCTTCATTCAATCTCTCAGAATTATTACTCCAGACTCTCCCCTGTGTGACCCATGTGGAAGCCAGATCAAACATCCTAATACGCTTTCACCTTATTACTTCTGTGCTCAAATCATCTGAATGATCCCTTACTAACTATAGGAAAACATGCGAATTCTAAAATTTAATCTCTATCCTCCAAATTCCCAAACTGGGATCCCCAGAAAACAGATCCTCTGGGACACAGTTTAGAGTATGGAACGTTCATTAAGGAGTACTCTTGGGATCAACACCCACAGCTTCCTTTCAGATAAGTAATGGAAGCCAGATGGAGCAGAGGGAGATATCAAGCCACAATAAAGGCCAAATGAGAGCATCAGCTGACACTGGGGGGAGCTATGGAGGTAGGATGGCCCTTCAGCGTCATCCAGAATTGGGCTGAGATGGCCTGGCCTTTCTACTCTTTCACTGCTCAGTCGATGTAAGCCAACCCAAGATGAGGCATCTTGGGTGATGTGGCCCAGACTTCTGAAGGGGCTGATAGCTACAGACCTGGGCACCAACATATCTGATCTGATCTACAATTATGAACAGTCCCCTATTTAAAACTTTTCAAAGGCTCCACTGCCCTTCCAACAAAGTCCAAGCTCATTAAGCATGGGCCACAAGTCCCAATGGGGAAACCAGGGTTTATAAATATTAAGTCACTTGTACAAAATCCCAGAGCCAGCCAAAGTGGCTAAACAAAGTTAAGCTTCAATCTGACATCAAAGTCACTTCTAAAGTATCCATAACATGCCAATGTGAGGGTATGGAAGGAGATTCAAGCTCGGGATGTCTAAAGAAAGACTATCTATGGCAATATTGTCCTAAGGGCAGTTTTACCACATATCTAGGTCCCAACAAAACATAACTATTAAAGAGAGTGGGGCTTCCCTGGTGGCGCAGCGGTTGAGAGTCCACCTGCCCATGCAGGGGACGCGGGTTCGTGCCCCGGTCTGGGGGGATCCCACGTGCCGCGGAGCAGCTGGGCCCGTGAGCCATGGCTGCTGAGCCTGTGCTCCGCGACGGGAGAGGCCACAACAGTGAGAGGCCCACGTAACACAAAAAAAAAAAAAAAGAGAGTGAATTAAGAATGCTCCCTGATAACTCCTTTGGATGTCAGCACTAAGCAAAATGACAAGGAATTTGGTTTTGAAAAGGCCAAATTACCAGTTTCGGCATAACCTCCATTGAAGCTTGTAAGTGCAAAGAAAATTCAATGAGCTGTGCCAAAGGAAAATAGCTGAACTCAACAGAAGGAATAATTCTGAAATGGGCCTTCAGTAGATGGAGCTCTCCCCTCTGAACTGATGCTGAACCACAGAGCAGGGAAATCTGAAGAGCTGGAAATACAGTCATTCAGACAAAGGTTCTGAACATTTGCACTGATTAAAATGCCAATCACCCTTCTCCTAAGAGCACTGGCATTAACCCTGGTGTGCCAGCCACATTTCAACCTTGAATAATGTTGTTATTAAACATGAACTGAGCACCAATAATGCCTTCAGCATCTCTAAGAAAGAGACAGAGTCCCTGCCTAGTACTTCCCCATCAACCAAGTGTTTTGAGAACGACAGCAGAATGACTGTAAACCACTTCTGGATTTTATTGTCATGGGGTAAAAAAAGAAACCCTCAAAATTTATCTCTCCCCTTTAATTTTAACACAATTTGCGAGTCTGTTTATAGAAAAATGCCCTTTATAATTGCTTCTTTTTTCTTATGGTTGCTGTTGTCATATAAATTAGGCTTATGACCAGGCTCTGCTTTAATTAAGAGGGTATTTGGGGAGTCGCTCTTGGGGACCGAGCCCGCCGTCTACCCGTGGCCGCTGCCGGTCTACATGGAAAGACTATCTCCCAGTTGAACAGCAGATGACTGGGACTCGTTTCATTGCTTTCAAAGTTCCTTTAAAAAAGAGTTTTGAAAAGAATCTTGCTCCAAAAGAACATTTCTCCCCCTTGGATCTCTTAACAAAATCCACGAACAGAATGAAGAACTTGGGCTGATTATTGACTTACCAAATACTCGCCGCTATTACAAGACAGAGGACTTACCAGAAACTATTCCTTATTTTAAAATTTGTACAATTGCGCATCAGGTGTCAGATGACGACACTAGTTTTAAATTCCAGTGTGCTGTTAATGGGTTTCTGAAAGAACATAAAGATAACGGAGGCGGTCTCTGAGAGCAAGATTTATGATTTTTTCCCCTTTACCTCTTTTTGTGAGGGTGTATGTGTACGCTAAGATTTTCTCTGTATAGCTTTGCTTCCAACATTTGTCCTAAGGTTCTATCCGTCCCTTTTTTTTCTAAATAAGTATTTTTTAATTCAATAACTTTATTATACTTTATTTTATTTTTACTGTATCTTCTTTCTTTCTGTCTTTTTTCCTTCTTTCCCTCCTTCCTTCCTTCCTCCCTCCCTCCCTTTCTTTCCTTCTTTCCTTCTTTGCTTCTCTCTTCCTTCCTTCTTTCCCTCCTTTCCTTCTTTCTTTCCTCATACTTCTACAAATTCTCTCTACTTTATCTCCCTTTTATTCTGAGGCGTGTGGATAAAAGGCTCTTGGTGCTCCAGCCAGGAGTCAGGGCTCTGCCTCTGAGGTAGGAGAGCCAACTTCAGGACACTGGTCAACAAGAGACCTCCCACCTCCACATAATATTAAACGGCGAAAATCTCCCAGAGACCTCCATCTCAACACCAGCACCCAGCTTCACTCAACGACCAGCAAGCCACAGTGCTGGACAACCTATGCCAAACAACTAGCAAAACAGGAACACAACCCCACCCATTAGCAGAGAGGCTGCCTAAAATCATAATAAGGCCACAGACACCCCAAAACACACCACCAGACGTGGATTTGCCCACCAGAAAGACAAGATCCAGCCTCATCCACCACAACACAGGCACTAGTCCCCTCCACCAGGAAGGCTACACAACCCACTGAACCAACCTTAGTCACTGGAGACAGACATCAAAAACAGCGGGTACTACGAACCTGCAGCCGGCAAAAAGGAGACCCCAAACACAGTAAGATAAGCAAAATGAGAAGACAGAAAAACACACAGCAGATGAAGGAGCAAGATAAAAACCCACCAGACCTAACAAATGAAGAGGAAATAGGCAGTCTACCTGAAAAAGAATTCAGACTAATGATAGTAAGCATGATCCGAAATCCTGAAAACAGAATGGACAAAATGCAAGAAACAGTTAACAAAGACCTAGAAGAAATAAAGATGAAACAAGCAACGATGAACAACACAACAAATGAAATTAAAAGTACTCTAGATGGGATCAATAGCAGAATAACTGAGGCAGAAGAACAGATAAGTGACCTGGAAGATAAAATAGTGGAAATAACTACTGCAGAGCAGAATAAAGAAAAAAGAAGGAAAACAACTGAGGACAGTCTCAGAGAGCTCTGGGACAACATTTAACGCACCAACATTTGAATTATAGGGGTTCCAGAAGAAGAAGAGAAAATGAAAGGGACTGAGAAAATATTTGAAGGATTATAGTTGAAAACTTCCCTAATATGGGAAAGGAAATAGTTAATCAAGTCCAGGAAACACAGAGAGTCCCATACAGGAAAAATACAAGGAGAAATACGCCAAGACACATATTAATCAAACTGTCAAAAATTAAATACAAAGAAAGCATATTAAAAGCAGCAAGGGAAAAACAACAAATAACACACAAGGGAATCCCCATAAGGTTAACAGCTGATCTCTCAGCAGAAACCCTACAAGCCAGAAGGGAGTGGCAGGACATACTGAAAGTGATGAAGGAGAAAAACCTGCAACCAAGACTACTCTACCCAGCAAGGATCTCATTCAGATTTGATGGAGAAATTAAAACCTTTACAGACAAGCAAAAGCTTAGAGAGTTCACCACCACAAAACCAGCTTTACAACAAATGCTAAAGGAACTTCTCTAGACAAGAAACACAGGAGAAGGAAAAGACCTATAATAACGAACCCAAAACAATTTAGAAAATGGGAATAGGAACATACATATCGATAATTACCTTAAATGTAAATGGACTAAATGCTCCCACCAAAAGACACAGATTGGCTGAATGGATAGAAAAACAAGACCCTTATATATGCTGTCTACAAGAGACCCACCTCAGACCTAGAGACACATACAGACTGAAAGGGGATGGAAAAAGATATTCCATGAAAATGAAAATCAAAAGAAAGCTGGAGTAGCAATTCTCATATCAGACAAAATAGACTTTAAAATAAGGACTATTAAAAGAGACAAAGAAGGATACTACATAATGATCAAGGGATCGATCCAAGAAGAAGGTATAACAATTGCAAATATTTATGCACCCAACATAGGAGCACCTCAATACATAAGGCAAATGCTAACAGCCATAAAAGGGGAAATCGACAGTAACACATTCATAGTAGGGGATTTTAACACCCCACTTTCACCCATGGACAGATCATCCAAAATGAAAATAAATAAGGAAATACAAGCTTTAAATGATACATTAAACAAGATGGACTTAATTGATATTTATAGGACACTCCATCCAAAAACAAGAGAATACACATTTTTCTCAAGTGCCCATGGAACATTCTCCAGGATAGATCATATCTTGGGTCACAAATCAAGCCTTGGTAAATTTAAGAAAATTGAAATGGTATCAAGTGTCTTTTCTGACCACAACGCCATGAGACTAGATATCAATTACAGGAAAAGATCTGTAAAAAATACAAACACATGGAGGCTAAACAATACACTACTTAATAATGAAGTGATCACTGAAGAAATCAAAGAGGAAATTAAAAAATACCTAGAAACAAATGACAATGGAGACACGACGACCCAAAACCTATGGGATCCAGCAAAAGCAGTTCTAAGGGGGAAATTTATAGCAATACAAGCCCACCTTAAGAAGCAGGAAATATCTCGAATAAACAACCTAACCTTGCACCTCAAGCAATTAGAGAAAGAAGAACAAAAAAACCCCAAAGCTAGCAGAAGGAAAGAAATCATAAAAATCAGATCAGAAATAAATGAAAAAGAAATGAAAGCAACGATAGCAAAGATCAATAAAACTAAAAGCTAGTTCTTTGAGAAGATAAACAAAATAGATAAACCACTAGCCAGACTCATCAAGAAAAAAAGAGAGAAGACTCAAATCAATAGAATTAGAAATGAAAAAGGAGAAGTAACAACTGACACTGCAGAAATAAAAAAAATCATGAGATGCCAATAAAATGGACAATCTGGAAGAAATGGACAAATTCTTAGAAATGCACAACCTTCTGAGACTGAACCACCAAGAAATAGAACATATGAACAGACCAATCACAAGCACTGAAATTGAAACTGTGATTAAAAATCTTCCAACAAACAAAAGCCCAGGACCAGATGGCTTCACAGGCAAATTCTATCAAACATTTAGAGAAGAGCTAACACCTATCCTTCTCAAACTCTTCCAAAATATAGCAGAGGGAGGAACACTCCCAAATTCCTTCTACGAGGCCACCATCACCTTGATACCAAAACCAGACAAGGATGTGACAAAGAAAGAAAACTACAGGCCAATATCACTGATGAACACAGATGCAAAAATCCTCAACAAAATACTAGCAAACAGAATCCAACAGCACATTAAACAGATCATACACCATGATCAAGTGGGGTTTATTCCAGGAATGCAAGGATTCTTCAATATACGCAAATCTATCAATGTGATAAACCATATTAACAAATTGAAGGAGAAAAACCATATGATCATCTCAATAGATGCAGAGAAAGCTTTCAACAAAATTCAACACACATTTATGATAAAAACCCTCCAGAAAGTAGGCATAGAGGGAACTTTCCTCAACATAATAAAGGCCATATATGACAAGCCCACAGCAAACATCATCCTCAATGGTGAAAAACTGAAAGCATTTCCACTAAGATCAGGAACAAGACAAGGTTGCCCACTCTCACCACTCTTATTCAACAAAGTTTTGGAAGTTTTAGCCACAGCAATCAGAGAAGAAAAGGAAATAAAAGGAATCCAAATCAGAAAAGAAGAAGTATAGCTGTCACTGTTTGCAGATGACATGATACTATACATAGAGAATCCTAAAGATGCTACCAGAAAACTACTAGAGCTAATCAATGAATTTGGTAAAGTAGCAGGATACAAAATTAATGCACAGAAATCTCTGGCATTCCTATATACTAATGATGAAAAATCTGAAAGTGAAATCAAGAAAACACTCCCATTTACCATTGCAACAAAAAGAATAAAATATCTAGGAATAAACCTACCTAAGGAGACAAAAGACCTGTATGCAGAAAATTATAAGACACTGATGAGAGAAATAAAAGATGATACAAATAGATAGAGAGATATACCATGTTCTTGGATTGGAAAAATCAACATTGTGAAAATGACTCTACTACCCAAAGCAATCTATAGATTCAATGCAATCCCTATCAAACTACCACTGGCATTTTTCACAGACCTAGAACAAAAAATTTCACAATTTGTATGGAAACACAAAAGATCCCGAACAGCCAAAGCAATCTTGAGAACGAAAAATGGAGCTGGAGGAATCAGGCTCCCTGACTTCAGACTATACTACAAAGCTACAGTAATCAGGACAGTATGGTACTGGCACAAAAACAGAAAGATAGATCAATGGAACAGGATAGAAAACCCAGAGATAAACCCATGAACATATGGACACCTTACCTTTGATAAAGGAGGCAAGAATATACAGTGGAGAAAAGACAGCCTCTTCAATAAGTGGTGCTGGGAAAACTGGACAGGTACATGTAGAAGTATGAGATTAGAACACTCCCTAACACCATACACAAAAATAAACTCAAAATGGATTAAAGACCTAAATGTAAGACTAGACAGTATCAAACTCTTAGAGGAAAATATAGGCAGAACAGTCTAGGGTATAAATCACAGCAAGATCCTTTTTGACCCACCTCCTAGAGAAATGGGAATAAAAACAAAAACAAATGGGACCTACTGAAACTTCAAAGCTTTTGCACAGCAAAGGAAACCATAAACAAGACCAAAAGACAACCCTCAGAATGGGAGAAAATATTTGCAAATGAAGCAACTGACAAAGGATTAATCTCCAAAATTTACAAGCAGCTCATGCAGCTCAATAACAAAAAAACAAACAACCCTATCCAAAAATGGGCAGAAGACCTAAATAGACATTTCTCCAAAGAAGATATACAGAATGCCAACAAACACATGAAAGAATGCTCAACATCATTAATCATTAGAGAAATGCAAATCAAAACTACAATGAGATATCATCCCACACCAGTCAGAATGGCCATCATCAAAAAATCTAGAAACAATAAATGCTGGAGAGGGTGTGGAGAAAAGGGAACACTCTTGCACTGCTGGTGGGAACGTGAATTGGTTCAGCCACTATGGAGAACAGTATGGAGGTTCCTTAAAAAACTACAAATAGAATTACCATATGCCCCAGCAATCCCACTACTGGGCATATACCCTGAGAAAACCAAAATTCAAAAAGAGTCATGTACCAAAATGTTCATTGCAGCTCTATTTACAATAGCCCAGAGATGGAAACAACCTAAGTGCCCATCATCGGATGAATGGATAAAGAAGATGTGGCACATATATACAATGGAATATTACTCAGCCTTAAAAAGAAACGAAATTGAGCTATTTGTAATGAGATGGATAGACCTAGCGTCTGTCATACAGAGTGAAGTAAGTCAGAAGGAAAAAGACAAATACCGTACGCTAACACATATATATGGAATTTAAGGAAAAAAATGTTATGAAGAACCTAGGGGTAAGACAGGAATAAAGACGCAGACCTACTGGAGAACGGACTTGAGGATATGGGGAGGGGGAAGGGTGAGCTGTGACAGGGCGAGAGAGAGTCATGGACATATACACACTAACAAACGTAATAAAGTAGATAGCTAGTAGGCAGCAGCCGCATGGCACAGGGATATTGGCTTGGTGCTTTGTGGCAGCCTGGAGGGGTGGGATAGGGAGGGTGGGAGGGAGGGAGACACAAGAGGGAAGACATATGGGAACATATGTATATGTATAACTGATTCACTTTGTTATAAAGCAGAAACTAACACACCACTGTAAAGCAATTATACCCCAATAAAGATGTTAAAAAAAAAAAAAAGAGGGTATTTGATTCTACATGTTGATTTGGGATTAACATATAATTGTGAGGTTGCAGAATTGGGCTATCCTTAGATGCTAAAAAGCCTTGTACCTGAATATGGAAAAAGAATTAGACACTACCCCCAAACAAAGATGGAAATATTAAAATATCCAGAAACATTCCAAAAAATATATGTCTAATCCTCCAAACGCCCCACTGCAGCACACCACGTTTTTATCGGCTAACTAATGCCGGCCCACCGACTCCTGGCCAAAAAAAAGCTGAATTCTGAAGTACTCAGCAAGTACAAATCACAAATACTGCACAGCCCAGAAACTCTTACAAGGCTTATGATTAGACTGCCTACTGCAGAGCAGGACTAACTTTGCCCAGCAGCCAAGTAACAACCTCAAAAACAATACACCCTACAAACAAGCTCAGTAAAAGACAGGTGATTATTATTTAATGATTCACTTTAAGATTTGGGGTCTTACCTGTTCCTTTCAAAGGCCATACTTAGAAGTAAACTGTATTATTAGAGAGGAACAAAAAACTTGCAACTCAACATGAAGGAAAAAACTGTTTTGTTATTATGATTTACTTTGACTTTTAGAAGGCCGAAGACAGCAGGTAAAAACACACAATCAAGTATTTCAGTATAAACAACACTGCATGAGTTCCAAATAAACTATCATGGTCCACTTCACATTGGGACACAGCTTTTCCTAAGCCAGCATGCTTTTGTGACCTTGAAGATAAGTCTCTCATAATCTGATCATAATTTTCACCTAGAGGTGCCTTCACTGGAGTATTTGATGTTGGGATTTTTGTTCAAACGACTTTGAGAATGTCAATTCATGTTTAAATGAAATGTAAAGACCAAGAAATTGTTCCACTTTTGCTGATACTGAGTCCTGAAAACATTAAATCAACAGATACACAATCTGTGATACCATCTACTTAGAATTCTGCAAGTGTAAGGATGTGCTAAATGTACTGGCAGAGGTCAGGAAAAGCACAGGAAAAGGGAAATGTCTTTAAAATGCATAAATAAGAATATTTCTGTGTAACAATAAAAATTCTCAAGTTTCTTTTTTTAATAACACCTTTATTGGAGTATAACTGCTATACAATGTTGTGTTAGTTTCTGCTGTACAACAATGTGAATCAGCTATACGTATACATACGTCCCCATAACCCCTCTCTCTTGAGTCTCCCTCCTACCCTCCCTATTCCACCCCTCTAGGTGGTCACAAAGCACTGAGCTGATCTCCCTGTGCTATGTGGCTGCTTCTCACTAGCTATTTTACATTTAGTAGTGTATGTATGTCAGTGCCACTCTCCCATGTCGGCCCAGCTTACCCTTCCCCCTCCCTGTGTCCTCAAGTCCTTTCTCTACATCTGCGTCTTTATTCGTGTCTTGCCACTAGGTTCATCAGAACCATTTTTTTTTATACTCCATATATGTGTGTTAACATAGGGTATTTGGTTTTCTCTGACTTATTTCACTCTGTATGACAGGCTCTAGGTCCATCCACCTCACTACAAATAACTCAATTTCGTTTCTTTTTAAGGTTGAGTAATATTCCATTGTATATATGTGCCACATCTTCTTTATCCATTCATCTGTCGATGGACACTTAGGTTGCCTCCATGTCCTGGCTATTGTAAATAGTGCTGCAGTGAATTGTGGTACATGACTCTTTTTGAATTATGGTTTTCTTAGGGTATATGCCCAGTAGTGGGATTGCTGGGTCATATGGTAGTCCTATTTTTAGTTTTTTAAGGAACCTCCATACTGTTCTCCATAGTGGCTGTATCAGTTTACATTCCCACCAACAGTGCAAGAGGGTTCCCGTTTCTCCACACCCTCTCCAGCATTTATTCTTTGTAGATTTTCTGATGATGGCCATTCTGACTGGTGTGAGGTGATACCTCATTACAGTTTTGGTTTGCATTTCTCTAATGATTAGTGATGTTGAGCATCCTTTCATGTGTTTGTTGGCAATCAATATATCTTCTTTAAAGAAATGTCTATTTAGGTCTTCTGTCCATTTTTGGATTGGGTTGTTTGTTTTTTTGGTATTAAGCTGCATGAGCTGCTTGTAAATTTTGGAGATTAACCCTTTGTCAGCTGCTTCATTTGCAAATATTTTCTCCCACTCTGAGGGTTGTCTTTTCGTCTTGTTTATGGTTTCCTTTGCTGTGCAAAAGCTTTGAAGTTTCAGTAGGTCCCATTTGTTTTTGTTTTTATTCCCATTTCTCTAGGAGGTGGGTCAAAAAGGATCTTGCTGTGATTTATACCCTAGACTGTTCTGCCTATATTTTCCTCTAAGAGTTTGATACTGTCTAGTCTTACATTTAGGTCTTTAATCCATTTTGAGTTTATTTTTGTGTATGGTGTTAGGGAGTGTTCTAATCTCATACTTCTACATGTACCTGTCCAGTTTTCCCAGCACCACTTATTGAAGAGGCTGTCTTTTCTCCACTGTATATTCTTGCCTCCTTTATCAAAGGTAAGGTGTCCATATGTTCATGGGTTTATCTCTGGGTTTTCTATCCTGTTCCATTGATCTATCTTTCTGTTTTTGTGCCAGTACCATACTGTCCTGATTACTGTAGCTTTGTAGTATAGTCTGAAGTCAGGGAGCCTGATTCCTCCAGCTCCATTTTTCATTCTCAAGATTGCTTTGGCTATTCGGGGTCTTTTGTGTTTCCATATAAATTGTGAAATTTTTTGTTCTAGTTCTGTGAAAAATGCATTGGTAGTTTGATAGCGACTGCACTGAATCTGTAGATTGCTTTGGGTAGTAGGGTCATTTTCACAATTCTGATTCTTCCAATCTAAGAACATGGTATACCTCTCCATCTGTTTGCATCATCTTTAAGGAATTCTCAAGTTTATTTCTAATGACATCACAAACTATTAAAGACAGTGCTTTAATAGGTAAAGTGATTCGATGAGGATCTACAATCTATAGATGGCTGAAAGATGCTTTGACTTCCTTATGTTCGGTTAATACTTGATAAACTATTTAAGGCCCTTTGCTTTGTGTCCAGAAATGACTTTATAGATGTAAGACATGAAGTTTAACTGTTTTTTATAAAAGAAGATACAAGTTTACACTAATATACACTCATTCATTTGCCAAGTTCCTTTTGATATAAAAGATGGATATCTTTAAGCTGGCTGACCATAACTTATTCACACAGATAAGTAACTTATGATCTATAGCCAAAATAAAAAACAAAGTTAACTGACCCAAAGATAGCTAGTATTTGTAACTTCAGCCTCTTAAGATCACAGCCCCATTCAATGTAATACCAGTCCAAAACTTTAGTAAAACAGGATGAGAGATGTTGACCCAGCACAATTTAAATGATCTAGAGCTACAGACGCTAATGTAGGTTTCAAACAATAAATTTTAGTACCATCTTTAGGGGACTTTTTTTTTTATTGGAGTATAATTGCTTTACAATGTTGTGTTAGTTTCTGCTGTACAATGGAGTGAATCAGCTATATGTATACACATATCCCCTCCCTCTTGGACCTCTCCCCGCCCAACCCACCCATCTAAGTCATCACAGAGCACCGAGCTGAGCTCCCTGTGCTATACAGCAGGTTCCCACTAGCTATTTTACACATGGTAGTGTATTTATGTCAAACCTAACCTCCCTTTTGGGGACTTTTGATGTACCTATCCAAACAAAATACAAAATAAGACAGTTGACAGATCCCCACATATGCACAATGTGAAACACGTATAGAGCCACATGCAGAGAAGAAATTCACACAAGTACAGACATACATTCATCACTCTTAAGGCATTTTTGAGAACCCTAAGCAAAACTCTAATTTCCCTAATATAATGCTTTTTTCTCTAATACAATGCTTTCTTCTCTGCCTCCTCTGATAACCGATAAGATATAAGTCCTGATAAGAAGAGCATGAGCTACCTTGAAACACATGCCCAACACATTATGATGATTCCTGCAGGCTAGCTGTATGGTGCTCATGGATATAAAGCCATTTAAAAAGTACACTCACTGTGTACTGGCTCGGCAGGACAGGCTGTCTGGAGGTAAGGAAGAAATGAGAAGGTGATAAGCAGGCAGGCCCAGGTAAAATATCATTTCATTTCTTAGCCCCGAAAAGAGCCTCCCTGCAAATCTATATGCTTAGTCTCTATGTCTGTATTTGTAAAACAAGGCAAATAACTCTAAATGTTCTCTTAAGAAAATCATACAGATAGATTAATTAACAACGATACAGAACCAGGAAAAGGCAAAATTCTTTTAAAATGTTAACTGACATCACGTTTAGCGGCAAGTGAAGTCCAATAATTTCTAGTTCTTTCCTTCAATTCCCCGCTCTAGCCCTGTAAGGCTAACTAAGCCAGAGCTATGAAGAGCCAAGTCATATTTCCAACACTTATCAAGCTGGCCAAAAGTAACATTCTTCAGAATACCAGATCCCTGGGGTAATTAAAACATAGAGAAAAGAAAGGAGGGATTAAATGAATGACCGCAGCCTGCTAAATGAATAAGGCTGAAAAAGGCTAGTTGGTGATAGATATGTTCCACGGTAAGAAAAGTTGCCCAGGGGTCAGGATAAGGATAGAAGAAAGCACGCCCACTACTCTGAGCTAGTGATCTCGAAAGGTAATAGTGGAAATGCTCAGAAAAGCCAAAGCAGATCAACTCCTCTGGAAACATTTCTGGAAACATTTTGAACATAAACAAAGAAATGCGGCCTCCAGCACCTTCTGCCTCTCAGAGCTGGTGACACTGCACATGAGTGCTTTGAGAAGACGGGGCAAGCACTGGGCTGAGCTGCAGCACGGAGCACAGACGTTACATGCACCTCTCCCTCGTGTGTACAGCAGGCAGGTTCTGCACAGGCAACGAATTCAGTGAGAGTAAACCACATACTCCTAAAATTCTGGTGTTTTTAGGCCATCAAAATGGTAGCTCTGTAGCAGGAAAACAAAACCTCAATAAAGTGGCAATAAAGCTTGACCGTCCTGTTATTGTATTTTAGCTAAACACTTATAAATTTGCTAGTTGATTGTACAATCCCTGATGAGCAATGCAGAGGCACAGCCTGTGAGTAAGAAGGACAATGACTTATCGATATACTAACCTACCAAAATCAGGTTTATCTGATTTTGATTACACTTCTCTTTTTATGCAGTCACTCAAAATAGCTCCAGCAACAGAAAACTGTCTGCATAAGACGGTCCCAACACAGGCTACGTATGGTGCTTCAGAAAGGGCTTTTGGTCTTATAAATAAAGTGTTAAATATTAAAATATGCAAAGGAAAATAAGAAGAATCATTGATACCTGTTTGACCACCTCCTCCTAGCCCCACAGTCCCAGAACCCGTGGCTAGTGTCACCATTCTATGAAAACATATAGAATTCACAAATGGTAGACTGAAAAGAATATAGGAAGCAATCTAACATTCCAGCAGACTATTTAGACTTTGGGGTCAGACTGATTTAGGTTCAAACCCAATTCTTGCCACTTGTCAGCCAGGCAGTAAAACATGGACAGAACATTGAAATGTAGGTAAAATGAGATCATCACAGAGCTTAGAACAAACGAAACCTTAAGTAAGGAATGCCACCACTACACCACCACCACCTACATCATCACCATCAACACCTCTACCATTACCACACCAACTCCATCATCACTACCAATACCTACATCATAACTGCATAATTACTGAGAAGACGAAAACAAATTAAATGAAACCAAATATACATTTAGAAATCAATTATTAAGAGTAATCAAACATCCTACTCAACTCACTTGGTAGGATTATTGCTAAAACTGGACTTAGTAAAGAGAAACACAGAAGCCCGAGGTCAAAGCCTAGTCAAGAAGAGGGGTAGAAGAACCGAACTAAAGTTTGGTCTAGGAGAGAGTCTTTGTCAAATCCAAGGGTAAACAATCCCAGAGTGAGGGCAAGAGTAGTTGTCCTAATGAAGAACTTGAGGCTTACTGCACACACTCTGGGACATGCATATTGGCAGCAATCGACTGTTCCCTCTCTCTCTGTGTCCAAGTTCAAGATTATAATACCACTTTACATTCCTATGGCATATGACATTTAATGAACCATGGATACATTCATTTTTATCAATTGATAACTGTCAATTGATCAATGGCTGTTGCCTAAATGAAGACTTTCTTTACAAGCAGATACAAAACTAATTTAAAGTGAACTATGAAAACTGTATTTTATTTATATGCTAGAGTTCTAATAATAGGTTTCCTTCTCTGAAGCTCCTTCTAGCTATAAGAACTTCACCCTTTGTACTTTATCAATATACTAAAGAAACTACAGGAGGCGAAAAGAATCAAAAGAAATTTCAAGAAATACATACCCTCTTTTTACCACTAAATTAAAAATACAATCCTAGAAAATATTAAGGGTAAAACCATGTTTTTAATGTTTTAAAGCAAGAGAGACCCAGGACTTCCCTGGCGGTTCAATGGTTAAGACTCCACGCTTCCACTGCAGGGGACCCAGGTTCAATCCCTGGTCGGGATCCTACATACTGCACAATGTGGCCAAAAAAAAGAGAGAGACCCAACAGGTAATATAATGGACACAAATTTAGTTATATTAGTCCACAATGCTCAAAAATTACTAAGCACTGGAACATGTGCCATAAATACAAAAAAAAGTATTTTTCAAACCATGATCTTGTTAGGGTTCTGCGGAGGTACTTGCACCATAGCTCATGGAGGCATTACAGATCATGCAAGAAAATAGCATGGGATTTGGAATCAGAATCTCTCCTGGGGTCAAGTTTACTTTTTCCCCTGGGTAGCCATGGGACTTTGTGTACATTACTCTCAGCTTCAGTTTCTTCATCTGTGATGTAGGAATAAAAGGAGATAACACACATCAAAGAGCTTTGCAAGCAGTAAATCACTATTCAGGTATTACCTATACTGAGAACACCAAAGCAGACTCACTTTCAAGATGTTTTTCTAAGTCCTGACATGTTTTGTCTTTAAGATAATATGTATCTCGCTTACAACCTCAGCATCTTTCTCTTTAATATGTATCTTGTCTACCACCTCAGCATCTAACACAGTGTCTTGCCCACAGCAGGCACACAAATATTTGCTAAGGTGAGGTGGATGGATTGGTGGGTAGATCGATGGATGCAATTTCTCTTTTGCTTGCTCAAAATTTATAATCCTATTACCATCTTAGGGTGGTGCATTTGTCCCAAAAGGCAAACAAAAATCACATTCAGAAAACAGGAGATTGTAATATTAACATTTATTAGTAATACTTATATTATTTTACCATGCTCTGAATAAAGAAACCACAAAAAGGAGAAAGAATTTTATTTTTTGCATTTTCTACAACCTCTCTATACCTTCTCAAATATGTGTTATTGGTCTTATGATTATTATTCCAGATCTTTTCCCTCTTCCTTCATGTTTAATACAGGTCACGGGCTATATACTAACATAAAATTATAAATTTTCTTGACATTTGTTCTACATACCTCATTAGAACTTTACTACCAAATCAGCATTGTATGATGTTTATAAACAAAGTTTCCATAGACTCAAAAACATTGTAAATTCTGCCTTAGACAAAATAAAGATACAATAGCTAACTTCTGACTTTTTCACTCAGTCTTTTATTCAATAAATATTTCTATGCTCCAGGCACTAAGAATACAGCTGTGAATCTTTTCAACTAATGACACTGGGAATACTGGATGTCTACAAGCAAAAGAATGAAGTTAAACCCTTACCTAACACCATATACAAAAATTAATTAAAACTAGATTAAAGACCTAAACGTATAAACCTAAAACTATAAACCTTTTAGAAGAAAACACAGGGCAAAAAAAAGTTTTACCACATTGGATTTAGCAATTTAGCATTCTTGCACATGACACCAAAAGCACAGGCAGCAATAGGCAAACTGGACTTCATGAAAATTTGAAAAGTACGTGTGTCAAAAAACACTTATCAATGGAGTAAATAGACAACTAAGGAAAGGGGGAAAATATCTGCAAATCATCTATCTGATAAGGGATTAATATTCAGAATATATGGAGAACTCCTAAAGCTCAACAACAAAACAACAAACCACCTGATTAAAAAATGGGCAAAGGACTTGAATAGTTATTTCTCCAAAAAAGGTACACAAATAGTCAATAACATTGCATATGAAAAGATGCTCAACATCACTGATCATTAGGGAAATGGAAATGATATACCACCTCACACTTGTTAGGATGGCTACTATTAGTACACAAACACACACACACACTCACAAACACACACAGAGGACAAAACAAATGTTGGCAAGGATGTGGAGACATTGGAACTCTTACACACTGTCCAGGGGAATGTAAAATGGTACAGCCACTGTGCCAAAAATTTTAAAATAGAAATTACTGTATGAGCCAGCAATTCCACTTCTAGGTATATACTCAAAAGAATTAACAGCAGGGTCTCAAAGAGGTATTTATACACTCATGTTCAGAGCAGCATTATTCACAACAGTGAAAACATGGAAGCAATCCAAGTGTCCACTGACAGATGAATGGATAAGCAAAATGCAGTACATGCATACAATAGAATAATATTAAGCCATAAAAAGGAAGGGAATTTTGATATATGTTACATCATGGATGAACCTTGAATATATTATGCTAAGTGAAATAAACCAATCACAAATACTATATGATTTCACTTATATGAGGTACTTAGAGCATTCAGAATTAGAGAAAGAAAGCAGAATGATGGTTTTCAAGGGCTGTGGGGAGGGGAGAATACGGAGTTATTGTTTAATGAGTACAGAGTTTCAGTTTTACAAGGGTTATTGAGATAGATGGTGGTAATGGTTTCACAATATTTTGAATGTATTTAATACCACTGAATTGTACACTTAAAAATGGTTAAGATGATATATTTTACATTATATGTATTTTGCCACAATTTAAAAAAATTGAAACAAAAATATATAGCTGAACAGGAAAGTACACAGGGCTTTAGAGAAGTCCACAACAGAGGTACGTAATCCTTCTTTGGAGGTCCCAGAAAGGTTGACATCAAAATTGAGAAATGAAAGATAAATGATAGTTACCCAGGGAAGGAAAGCTGAGGAAAAGTATCTTAGGCAGAGGGTAAGTTAAGGGCAAAAGTTTTGGGGCAGGAAAGAATAGGACCCCATCAAAGAACTCAAGTGAGATGTAAAAGCTGCCAAGGCCAAACTCAAGGAAGGCCTTATAAGCCATGCCAAGGAGTCTGGACTTAATCTTCAGAGTTGGGACATTAAGGAACATAAAATGAGAGTAAATCAGACTAGAAGATCAGTTTACAGAATGGTACAGTGACCTGGGGCTAGTAAATGCCACTCTGACCTAAAGCTGTAGACTTGCAGTGAGAGAGAAATTAGAGGGTTTCAGAGATGTGAATCGGGTGGAATTATTAAACTTTAGTGATCAATGTAGGATGTTTTTAAAAGATGTGGAGCATCTGGAATGGTAATATTCAGAAGTCACTAAGGTGGAGAACATAGCTGGCTTAGCACCCAGCACTGAGTTAAGCAAAGACACAGGACTCAATAAATAATGTTGGCATCACCATAATGGCCAGTCACTACCATAGGCCAAATTCATTTCTACTAATGTGGATGACCCACAGAGAAGTTCAGAGCTTGAGTTCTCGGTCAAATGTGATGTCCAGCCAGCAGTCCTTCCATAAATGCAGTGGGATCACAGGAATTAGAGGAAAAGGATACTGAAGAGGCAGGGGTAGTGACCACAGTTCTTTATAGACTTTAAACAGCTGCCAGTCTCTCAATATGAAATGCTAAAGGATGACATGCATGTGGTTCCCATGAATAAAAAGATTTCTCCCTTTCTTTCAAGAAATATTAGTGTCTTGCCACTCAAAAAGTGTGGTCCACACAGCGCTGCCATCACCCGAGAGCATGTTAGAAATGTAAATTATCTAGCCCCACCACAGAACTACTGAATAAAAGTCTACATTTAAAGAAGATCAGCAGGTGATTTATATGCATGAAAGCTTGAGAAGCACTGAATTAGGGATCTGTCCACAACTCACCCCCATAAAGCTAAAATAAACACATCAGCCTTGCTGCCCCCATAACTGAAGGAGTAACTCAAGAACAGCCTTCACATTTTGCAGCTTACAAAGCAGTACACACTGGTACTTAATGGCAATTAGCACGAGTCAGAAAGTAACTACAGGGTATATGCGGGATTGCTGGGTTGTATGGTAGCTCTATTTTTAGTTTTATAAGGAACCTCCATACTGTTCTCCATAGTGGCTGTATCAATTTACATTCCCACCAACAGTGCAAGAGAGTTCCCTTTTCTCCACACCCTCTCCAGCATTTATTGCTTGTAGACTTTTTGATGCTGGCCATTCTGACCGGTATGAGGTGATACCTCATTGTAGTTTTGGTTTGCATTTCTCTAATGATTAGTGATGTTGAGCATCCTTTCATGTGTTTGTTGGCAATCTGTATATCTTCTTTGGAGAAATGTCTATTTAGGTCTTCTACCCATATAGCTGATTCACTCTGTTATACAGCAGAAACTAACACACCACTGTAAAGCAATTATACTCCAATAAAGGTGTTAAAAAAGGACTTCCCTGGTGGCACAGTGGTTAAGAATCTGCCTGCCAATGCAAGGGACACAGGTTCGAGCCCTGGTCCGGGAAGATCCCACATGCGATGGAGCAACTAAGCCCATGTGTCACAACTACTGAGCTTATGCTCTAGAGCCCACGAGCCACAACTACTGAGGCCCACGCACCTAGAACCTGTGCTCTGCAACAAGAGAAGCCACCGCAACGAGAAGCCCGCGTACCGCAATTAAGAGTAGCCCCCGCTCGCCGCAACTAGAGAAAGCCCGTGCACAGCAACAAAGACCTGATGCAGCCAAAATATAAATAAATAAATAAAATTTCTTTTTAAAAAAGATGTTAAAAAAAAGTAACTACAGGATTTCCTGCATTCAGTAGGCCAGAATACTTAGGCAAAACTAATATAATTATGATTTCTTCTTGTTTTAAATACTTTCCAGAGAAAAAATTCATTTCCACTACACATGTATTAGGAAGAACAATAGATAATTTACATTCTTATAACTCAACCCCAGTTTTCTAGTTTCCCAAAGGGCTATGCAAAGTCCTTAATTATATGCTAGTCTGGAACAACTATTTCATTAGCTAATTTTCTGCCCACCCCCTTTTGTCAGGTGAAACTGTTACCACAGCTCTCAGTGGAGGCACAGTTACTGTGTTTTGGATAGTGATTTGCCTTAAAAGGGGTAATTAATATTCCTGTTCCAAAATAAACACCACATCTATTAACAATAATGTATTCAGGAATAGATTAAAAGGTTGAAGAAGCTAAACTTACATCAAAATTTAGACCAAAAAAAAAAATTCATGCAAAAATCACTGTATACACTATTTAATACCTTGTTATTAAAAAAAATCTTCAATTAAAAAGATTCGCACCAATGATTTATCCTCTAATTACTAAAGAACACAAAACACTGTCCATCTATGACAGACCAAATTTTATGGTAGCTAAAATCACTGAGAGGTTAAAAAACTGACTGAATGGACAGAAGAATACAGATACTTCCCTATATTTGGATCAATATTAATACAAAAGCCACTACGAAGAGGCTCCATCTCTTCAGACTGCCCAATAATCAAACGTGCACTTGGCGTCAAGGAACAATATCGTAAACAAACAGCAGTGTTAACTGGGATTCTTAGGCACATCCTAGAGTGGTGTGAAAAGTCATGGCAACAATTCCAGTTGGTTAAAAGAACTTGAAAGACATTTTTATAACTTGTACTGCTCCCTGCACAACCTGGTGAAGAGTTTCAGAACCTGACTTCAGCCATGAACCTCTGGCTACAAACAGCTCAAGTCACCAGGCCGAGGTCTCACACTTTTCATTTTCTCTGTCCTGTTTTCATGTATGTTTTAATTCCTGCATCTGTTCTTCCTTCCTTCTTTCTTACTCCCCTAGCACACAATTCATGTTCCAGAATACCCACTAATCTACCAACCTGTATACCCCATCTATCTCTATGCTCATCCTCTCATTATCCAGTTTTACTAACCCACCATGTTAACACAAAACAGGAACAAGACGGGTGATGGAAAGAAAGGAGGGCCCGAGACAAACCTTAGATAGTTGTTATGGCCAACAAGCACTAAAACTAGGAGAACGAGGTCAAGAGAACTTCCTCAGAGAGATCTGGCTTTGGTTGCTAAAATGATGAAGTGAAAAACCATGAACTAGACTCAGTGCTCTGACAGTGACATGCTGCTGTAAACAAGGAAAGCAAAAATTCCTAAGAAAAAAAATGGAGAGAACGTTGTTAAACCTCAATCTCCAGTCAGTACTGTGACTCCTCAACAATAGATTACATACAAATGTTAGAAATTTATTAAAGGGCTGCCCCAGTTTAACTAATGCCAAGTGAGCAGAGGGGCAGAGTGAGCCACCCATCAAACCTAGTAAAGAGATGTAGCTATAGCAGGTGATTGGTAAGTATCTAAGAAAACCTAAAGTCTCTATTCTTTAGGTCCAAGATCTTCAAGTAGCTGGATTTACAAACTGCAGGACTAAGCCTACTCCAAGGTCTCATCATGTCATGTCTGATCAACCCTAACAGCCGTCTAACTGCTTCTCCTGCCTCCAGTCTCCCCATTTTTCTCCAGGCTGCTCGCATGTCTTTAGTGCCACTAACCACTGCCCCTGCAGCCACAACTGTCTTGAATGTACGCTCAAAATGCATATAAAAGCACTATTATGCCTAACACATAAATGATATTCGGTAAGTGTCCGTTACTACGAATCCTTAGCTGACATTCAAGATCCTCAAAAATCTGGCCCCTACTCACCTCTTTGAACGATGACTACGCCCTTATAGGAATCATCTACTGCAAACAAAGGGGGATACTGGCTCACTGTAACCAGCAATGCCACACGCAAGATATCTCTATTTTCCCTGCTTGGAATATATGCCACTCTACCCTCCTGCTTTTTCCGTCTCTTCACTCACTCCTACTCTACTGTACAAGCTCTCTATCCTCAGGAGCAGTCCGGCTCTAAGCACACCTCTAAAAGGGCCCAACTTCACTCGTGGGATGTCCAAGAGCTTATTTTCTCTACACCACACGTGTGCTGTGCATCTTTCTGTGAATATTAAGCGCTACTTTCAACTGGTGAGATAAAATTTCTGGAACGTATAAAGATGAGTTTCATAACTGAAGCAACATCTCAGCATGAAAACTCACTGTGCCCAAAATTCCAACTATACTGATCTTTATGTCTCTAGGTTGTAAGACAGAATCTTGCCCTCAAATGAACAAGTAATGAGAGAGCTTCAGAGTCCCTGACAGTGTCTTATTTCTTGACCTCAGTGTTGATTACATGGGTATGCCTAGTTTGTAAAAACATGTGAAAAATATACACTTATGACATGTATATTCTTGTATTTATAAAAAATACAAAATAAGCAGGTGGAGAAGGTGAAAGAAGATTAAAAGAGAAAAACCTAAGATATATAATCTGTACAAAGGAAATAAATTCATTCTTAGATATTGGTCTGGCAGCCATGTCGGTAGTCCCAGGCACCCAGTTATCTCCAAGGGTATTTAAGAGTGCTTACCTTTAGTGGTTTAAAAGCTATTAATCACTTTTACCCTTTTAACAAGGTGTAGCTCAGCTGAAATAAAAACTATAAACTAAAAATGTCAACATTTCAAAGGATAATACCCTCATAATTTATAGAAATACCAGGAGGACCAGCTAATTACATGAATAAAGCACTTTGGAAATGTAAATGGTCTACAAATTCTAGATGATGATGATAATGACAGTTGAGTTATCTGCATTTTTACCCTTACAAATGTAATTTAAAAATAATAAGCACTTACATACCGCTTTACATTCTCTAATCAGCTTAGAGATACTAATCAAGCCACAGGTCATCCTCTGAAATACATGCAAATAATTCCATACAGAGAAAATGTAAGCAAAGTCACTAAGTTAGGCTCACACTGAAAGGAACTAAAGGGAATCCAGTTCTCTTTGGTCCCTAGGACTTCAGTTGAGAAGGTGGAACATGAGGAAATAAACAGAAGAGGACAACAAAAACTCAGCTTTGTTTTGCTTTTAGCTCTCTTTTTAATACTGGCTTCAAGAAAGAAAGCATTATTGCGGAATATGTGGAAAGGAAATGTTATTAAATGACGATCTGGCCCCACTATGTTTTAGTCCACATAGTGACTAAAGCACACATGTAAATAAAGCAAATGCGGAGTGAGTGTAAAATAAAGAAAAGGGTTCACATGCAAGTGTACAAGGTCACTGAGATGTGGGATCAAAAGCAACTGTCTGTAACCATACTAGGGAAATGCTGATATAACCCTATTTCCTAATAGGACCATGTACACACACGTATCCTTTCACTTATACTGGAGTCGATTGAAAATGGCACCCAAGCTATGAACTAAAGCGAGGAGATAGCTTGACCTATGTGAAATAAAACTTAACCTGGGAGGTTATAGCCCGTATGTACTTATGATATTCTGGTCCATCCATCTTGTAGAAGATTCCCAAGACTTTATGTGTGGGAGTTCTGGCCTGGAAGGTCTGCCTAATTGCCTCTACAAATATTTTTTTCAGGTTACGACAAGCATGTTAAGCCTAATACATGGTAAGATACCATAATAAAGGGAAGGAGACAAAGCCATAAAGGTTTATATAATTTTTGAAAACAATGGAGACGATATATCATGGTGGTTAAGTGTTTAACTGGGATTAGACAAGCTGAGTTTAAATCTCTGCATCACCACTTAATGGCTGGGCAAGTCACTTAGCCTCTTTAAATCTCACTTTTATCACCTCGAGAGAAAGAATAATAATGGCATTATCAATGTGGGGATTAAATGGGATACTGTGTATAAACTATAAACATGTGGTAAATGCTCAATAAATGTCAACTGTAATTTATACACTTTTTCATTATTAATGGAGAAAATAGTTTAGAGGGAAGAGAATGGTGTATCTACACTAGAGGAACGGCAAGTACAAATGCTCAGAGGTAAAAGAGGATGAATTATGAATACTGAAAGATAAGTGAAGATGGCAGTGTGGGAAGATGCCAAGTTAGCATCTCCCCACAACTAGGGCACCTGTCGGCTGCTGGTGGGGAACCCTAATGCCCAAGGTGACGGGAGGAACCCCCAAGGGAACTGGTAGGACGTAGGGGTACAGGGCGGGAGGAGAAGTGGACGCCAGACAGGATTGGTGCCTCGGAGGCCGGGGATATCAAGAGAGGCAAGCGGGAGAGACCCTCAGGGAAGAGGGGGAGAGGAGTCGGGGGAGAATGCCTGGCCCACATGGACCAGGGAGCCTGCTGAACTCCCAGGCTGGTAAGCCCCCACCAAAGCCCCATCCAGTACGCGTGGGTTCTGGGAGCATAAGAGGGAGGCCAGGGAGATCAGGAGAGGCAGGCAAGAGGAGCCATCCGGAGGGAGCGGGAGAGGAACGGAGGGCAATTTCCCCACCCACCTAGGCACGGGGAGCCTGCTGAGCTCCCAGGCCGATCCCCTGCCCTCGAAGGCCCCCACCTCCTCCAGACTGCGTGGGTCCTTGAGGGCATAGGAGGGAGGCCAGGGAAACCAGGAGAGGCAGGGGGGAGGGGCCCTCCCGGAGGAGGAGAGGAGCAGAGGGCAACTGCCGCACCCACTCGGACCCAGGGGCAGGGGATATCAAAGAGAGGCAAGTGGGAGAGACCCTCAGGGAAGAGGGGGAGAGGAGCGGAGGGCGACTGCCTGGCCCACTTGGGCCAGGGAGTCTGTGGTTGGGGGGAGCCTGCTGAGCTAGAAGGACAGTCCCCTGCCCTCCAAGGACCCCCGTCTCCCCAACCACATTGGTCCTGGGGGCATAGGAGGGAGGCCGGGGAGATCAGAAGAGGCAGGCAGGAGGGGGCCTCCAGGACCGGAAGACCAGGAGAGGAGAGGAAGGGGTTTTGCAGGCCCACTCGAGCCCTGAAGCCTGCTGGGCTCCCACCTGAGGTCCCCTGCCCACTGACACCAGGGGTAGGGGACACGCCTGGGTCTCTTCTGTTCCTTGAGCCTAAGCCCCACCCTTCGCAGCCCCCAGGGCCTTTTCCATCCCTGTGGATCCTAAACATAGGCCTCGTACACCACCCAAAGCTCACCCTTGCTTAGGCCTGACCCTCCACAGCCAAGATATTCCCCACAACTTTTCCTTTCTTTCCTTTTTTTTTCTTCTTTTCCCTCCTCCTGGTTTTTACTACTGTGGTACCTTCCGGTTGTTGATTCATCTATAGTTTTATTTTTCTATTCTTTGTAACATATCTGTTTGTTTCCCACTCTAATTTTGTTTTTTACTTTGTTATTGTTCTCTTTTTTTCCTCTTTTTCTTTGTTTTTTTTCCCACCCCACACAGCTTTCAGGATCTTGGTTCATGAGCCGGGGGTTGGGCTGAAGCTCCGGCAGTGGGAACACTGAGTCCAAACCACTGGACTAACAAGAGAACCTCAGACCCCAGGGAATACTCATCAGAGTGAGGTCTCAGGGAGGTCCTCATCTCAGCACCAAGACCCAGCTATATCCAACAACTTAGAAACTCCAATGTTCGAAACCTCAGGCCAAACAACCAGTAAGACAGGAACACAATCCCACTAATTAAAAAAAAAAGACAGCAAAAAATGTCACAAATGTAGGAGCAAGGTAAAAACCTAACAGACCAAATAAATGAAGAGGAAACAGGTAACCTACCTGAAAAAGAATTCAGAGTAATGATAGTAAAGATGCTCCAGAATCTCAAAAATAGAGGAACTGATTGAGAAAACACAAGAAATGTTTAACAAGACCTAGAAGAACTAAAGAACAAACAGATATGAACAACACAATCACTGAAATGAAAAATACACTACAAGGAATCAATAACATAATAAACGAGGCAGAAAAACGAGTAAGTGAGCTGGAAGACAAAATGGTGGAAATAACTGCCGAGAAGCAGAAAAAAACACAAAAGAATGAAAAGAATTGAAGACAATCTCAGAGATCTCTGGTACAACACTAAATGCACCAACATTAGAATTACAGGGGTCCCAGAAGAAGAAGAGAAAAAGAGGACACACGGGAAGATGGCGGAAGAGTAAGAGGCAGAGATCACCTTCCTCCCCAGATACATCAGAAATACATCTACACGTGGAACTGCTCCTATAGAACACCTACTGAACGCTGGCAGAAGACCTCAGACCTCCCAAAAGGCAAGAAACTCCCCACGTACCTGAGTAGGGCAAAAGAAAAAAGAATAAACAGAGACAAAAGAATAGGGACAGGACCTGCACCAGTGGGAGGGAGCTGTGAAGGAGGAAAGGTTGCCACACACTAGGAAGCCCCTACGCGGGTGGAGACTGTGAGTGGTGGAGGGGAAAGCTTCGAAGCCGACTACAGGAGTGCGGAGGGCAAAGCGGACAGATTCCAGAACGGAGAATCAGAGCCGACCGGCACTCACCAGCCTGAGAGGCTTGTCTGCTCACCAGCCAGGGCAGGCGGGGCTGGGAGCTGAGGCTCAGGCTTCAATGGGATCGCAGGGAGAGGACTGAGGTTGGAGGCGTGAACACAGCCTGAAGGGGGCTACTGCACCGCAGTTAGCCCGGAGGGAGTATGGTAAAAGGTCTGGAGCTGCGGAAGAGGCAAGAAACTTATTCTTCCCTCTTTGTTTCTTGCTGCGTGAGGAGAGGGGATTAAGAGCACTGCTTAAAGGAGCGTCAGAGACGGGCGCGAGCCGCGGTTATCAGCACGGACCCCAGAGACGGGCATGAGACGCTAAGGCTGCTGCTGCTGCCACCACCAAGAAGCCTGTGAGCAAACACAGGTAACTATCCACACCACCACTCCCAGGAGCCTGGGCAGCCGGCCACTGCCAGGGTCTCGCGATCCAGGGACAACTTCCCCAGGAGAATTCACAGGGAGCATCAGGCTGCTGCAACCTCACGCCGGCCTCTGCCGCCACAGGCTGACCCCATATCCGTACCCCTCCCTCCCCCCGGCCTGAGTGAGCCAGAGCCCCCGAATCAGCGGCTCCTTTAACCCCATCCTGTCTGAGCGAAAAACGGACACGCTCAGGCGACCTACACGCAGAGGCGTGGCCAAATCCAAACCTGAACCCCGGGAGCTAGGCGAACAAAGAAAGGGAAATCTCTCCCAGCAGCCTCAGAAGCAGCGGATTAAAGCTCCACAGTCAACATGATGTACCCTGCATCTGTGGAATACCTGAATAGACAACAAATCATCCCAAATTGAGGAGGTAGACTTTGGGAGTCAGACATATTATTTTTTCCCCTTTTCATCTTTTTCTGAGTCTGTGTGTGTATACGTCTGTGTGAGATTTTGTCTGTATAGCTTTGCTTTCACCATTTGTCCTAGGATTCTGTCCGTCCGTTCTTTTTATCTTTTTTTTTTTTACCTTTTAAAATTTTATTCATAATATTTTTTATTTTAATAACTTTATTTTATTTTATTCTCTTTCTTTCTTTCTCTGTATTTTTTCTTCCTTTTATTCTGAGCCGTGTGGATGAAAGTCTCTTGGTGCTCCAGCCACGAGTCAGTGCTGTGCCTCTCAGGTGAGAGAGCCAACTTCAGGACACTGGTCCACAAGAGACCTCCGAGCTCCACGTAATATCAAACAGTGAAAATCTCCCAGAGATCTCCATCTCAACACCAACACCCAGCTTCATTCAACGACCAGCAAGCTACAGAGCTGGACACCCTATGCCAAACAACTAGCAAGACAGGAACACAGCCCCATCTATTAGCAGAGAGGCTGCCTAAAATCATAATAAGTCCACAGACACCCCAAAACACACCACCAGATGTGGATTTGCCCACCAGAAAGACAAGATCCAGCCTCATCCACCACAACACAGGCACTAGTCTCCTCCACAAAGAAGCCTACACAACCCACTGAACCAACCTTAGCCACTAGGGACAGACACCAAAAACAACGGGAACTACGAACCTGCAGCCTGCAAAAAGGAGACCCCAAACACAGTAAGATAAGCAAAATGAGAAGACAGAGAAACACACAGCAGATGAAGGACCAAGGTAAAAACCCACCACACCTAACAAATGAAGAGGAAATAGGCAGTCTACCTGAAAAAGTATTCAGAATAATGACAGTAAAGATGATCCAAAATCATAGAAATAGAATAAAGAAAATGCAAGAAACATTAAACAAGGACCTAGAAGAACTAAAGAGGAAACAAGCAATGATGAACAACACAATAAATGAAATTAAAAATAGTCTAGATGGGATCAATAGCAGAATAATTAAGGCAGAAGAACAGATAAGTGACCTGGAAGATAAAATAGTAGAGATAACTACTGCAGAGCAGAATACAGAAAAAAGAATGAAAAGAACTAAGGACAGTCTCAGAGACCTCTGGGACATTAAACACACCAACATTCAAATTATAGGGGTCCCAGAAGAAGAGAAAAAGAAAGGGAGAAAATATTTGAAGAGACTAGTTGAAAACTTCCCTAATATGGGAAAGGAAATAGCTAATCAACTCCAGGAAGCAGAGAGAGTCCCATACAGGATAAATCTAAAAAGAAACATGCCAAGACATATTAATCAAACTATCAAAAATTAAATACAAAGAAAACATATTAAAAGGAGCAAGGGAAAAACAACAAATAACACACAAGGGAAGCCCCATAAGCTTAACAGATATACAGACTGCCAAAAAACACATGAAAGAATGCTCAACATCATTAATTATTACAGAAATGCAAATCAAAACTACAATGAAATATCATCTAACACCGGTCTGAATGGCCATCTCAATAAATCTATAAACAATAAATGCTGGAGAGGGTGTGGAGAAAAGGGAACCTTCATACACTGTTGGTGGGAATGCAAATTGATACAGCCACGATGGAGAACAGTATGGAGGTTCATTAAAAAACTAAAAATAGAATTACCATACGACCCAGCAATCCCACACTGGGCATATACCCTAAGAAAACCATAATTCAGAAAGAGTCAGGTACCAAAATGTTCATTGCAGCTCTATTTACAATAGCCAGGACATGGAAGCAACCTAATTGTCCATCAACAAATGAATGGATAAAGAAGATGTGGCATATATATAGAATGGAATATTACTCAGCTATAAAAAGAAACGAAATTGAGTTATTTGTAGTGAGGTGGATGGACCTAGAGTCTGTCATACAGAGTGAAGTAAGTCAGAAAGAGAAAAACAAATACCATATGCTAACACATATATATGGAATCTAAGAAAAAAAAAGGTCATGAAGAACCTAGGCATAAGATGGGAATAAAGAGACAGACCTACTAGAGAATGGACTTGAGGATATGGGGAGGGGAAAGGGTAAGCTGTGACAAAGTGAGAGAGTGGCATGGACATATATACACTACCAAACGTAAAATAGCTAGTGGGAAGCAGCCACATAGCACAGGGAGATAGCTCGGTGGTTTGTGACCACCTAGAGGGGTGGGATAGGGAGGGTGGGAGGGAGGGAGACACAAGAGGAAAGGGATAGTGTGTATATGTATAACTGATCCACTTTGTTATAAAGCAGAAACTAACACACCATTGTAAAGCAATTATACTCCAATAAAGATGTTAAAAAAAAAAGAATAGAGAAAGGTTGGAAAAAAAAAAAGAAGAGAAAAAGAGGGTCTGAGAAAATTTTTGAAGAGACTGTAGTCAAAAACTTCCCTAACATGTGAAAGGAAACAGTCACTCAAGTCCAGGAAACATAGAGAGTACCATACAGGATAAACCCCTGGAAAAACACACCAAGACACATATTAATCAAACTAACAAAAATTAAATTCAAAGAAAAAATATTAAAAGCAGCAAGGGAAAAACAAAAAATAACTTATAAAGGAATCCCCATAAGGTTATCATCTGATTTTTCAGCAGAAACTATGCAGGCCAGAAGGGAGTGGCAGGATAGATATACTTAAAGTGATGAACGAGAAAAACCTACAACCAAGATTACTCTAACCAGAAAGGATCTCTTTCAGATTCAATGGAGAAATCAAAAGCTTTTCAAACAAGCAATAGCTAAGAGAATTCAGCACCACCAAACCAGCTTTACAACAAATGCTAAAGAAACTTCTCCAGGCAGGAAACACAAGAGAAGAAAAAGACCCACAAAAACAAACCCAAAACAATTAAGAAAATGGTAATAGGAACATACATATCGATAATAACCTTGAACGTAAATGGATTAAATGCCCCAACCAAAAGACAAAGACTGGATGAATGGATCAAAAACAAGACCCATGTATATGCTGTCTGCAAGAGACCCACTTCAGACCTAGGGAAACATACAGACTGAAAGTAAAATCAAAAGAAATCAAAAGAAAGCTGGAGTAGCAATACTCATATCAGATAAAATAGACGTTTAAAATAGACGTTTAAAATAAAGACTGTTACAAGAGATAAGGAGGGACACTACATAATGATCAAAGGATCAATCCAAAAAGAAGATATAACAATTATACATGTCTATGCACCCAACATAGGAGTACCTCAATACATAAGGAAACTGCTAACAACCATGAAAAGAGAAATCGACAGTAACACAGTAACAGTAGGGGACTTTAACACCCCACTTACACTAATGGACAGATCATCCAAATAGAAAATAAATAAGGAAACACAAGCTTTAAATGACACAACAGACCAGATATATTTAATTGATATTTATAGAACATTCCACCCAAAAGTGGCAGAATACACCTTCTTCTCAAGTGCACATGGAACATTCTCCAGAACAGATCACATCTTGGGTCACAAATCAAGTCTCGGAAAATTTAAGAATATTGAAATCGTATAAAGCATCTTTTCTGACCACAACACTATGAGACTGGAAATCAACTACAGGAAAAAAAATTGTAAAACACACAAATATATGGAGGCTAAACAGTGCAATACCAAATAACCAAGAGATCACTGAAGAAATCAAAGAAGAAATTTTTAAAAACATAGAAGCAAATGACAATGAAAACACGACAATGCAAAACCTATGGGACGCAGCAAAAGCAGTTCTAAGAGGGAAGTTTAAAGCAATTCAATCTCACCTCAAGGAACAAGAAAAATCTCAAATAAACAATCTAACCCTACACTTAAAACAACTAGAGAAAGAAGAACAAAGAAAACCCGAAGTCAGTAGAAGGAAAGAAATCATAAAGATCAGAACAGAAATAAATGAAATAGAAAAGAAGAAAACAATAGCAAAGATCAATAAAACTAAAAGCTGGTTCTTTGAGAAGATAAACAAAATTGATAAACCTTTAGCCAGACTCATCAAGAAAAAAAGGGAGGATGCAAATCAATAAAATTAGGAATGAAAAAGAAGAAATCACAACTGACACCACAGAAATACAAAGGATTGTAAGAGACTACTACAAACAACTCTATGCCAATAAAATGGACAACCATGAAGAAATGGACAAATTCTTGGCAAGGTACAATTTTCCAAGACTGAACCAGAAAGAATTAGAAAATATAAACAGATCTAACACAAGTAATGAAATTGAAACTGTAATTAAAAATCTTCCAACAAACAAAAGTCCAGGACCAGATGGCTTCACAGGCGAATTCTATCAAACGTTTAGAGAAGCACTAACACAAATCCTTCTCAAACTGTTCCAAAAACTTGCAGAGGGAGAAACTCCCAAATTCATTCTATGAAGTCACCATCATCCTGGTACCAAAACCAGAAAAAATACCACAAAAAAAAGAAAATTACAGACCAATATCACTGATGAACGTAGATGGAAAAATCCTGAAGAAAATACTAGCAAACAGAATCCAACAACACATTAAAAGGATCATACATCATGATCAAGTGGGATTTATCCCAGGGATGCAAGGATTCTTCAATATACGCAAATCAATCAATGTGATACACCACATTAATAAATTAAGGAATAAAAACCATATGATCATCACAACAGATGCAGAATAAGCTTTTGACAAAATCCAACACCCATTTATGATAAAAACTCTCCAGAAAGTGGGCATAAAGGGAATCTACCTCAACAAAATAAAGGCCATATATGACAAAGCCACAGCAAGCATCATACTCAATGGTGAAAAACTGAAAGCATTTCCACTAAGATCAGGAAAAAGACAAGAAAGTCCACTCTCACCACTTTTATTCAACATAGTTTTGGAAGTCCTAGACACAGAAATAAGAGAAGAAAAAGAAATAAAAGAATACAAATGGGAAAAGAAGAAGTAAAACTGTCACTGTTTGCTGATGACATGATACTATACATAGAAAATCCTAAAGATGCCACCAGAAAACTACCAGAACTAATCAATGAATTTGGTAAGGCTGCAGGATACAAAATTAATGCACAGAAATCTCTGGCATTCCTATACACCAACAATGAAAAATCAGAAAGAGAAATTAAGGAAACACTCCCATTTACCATTGCAACAAAAAGAATAAAATACCTAGGAATAAACCTGCCTAAGGAGGCAAAAGACTTGTACTCCGAAAACTATAAAACACTGATGAAAGAAATCAAAGATGACATAAACAGTCGGAGAGGTATACCATGTTCTTCAATTGGAAGAATCAATATTGTGAAAATGACTATACTACCCGAAGCAATCCACAGACTCAATACAATCCCTATCAAACAACCAATGGCATTTTTCAGGTTTTTATTTTAAAGAAAAGGGCATGGCTCTTCATGGCATATGCTTTCCCATCTGTCTAGTCTTCTGATTAATGATCCCAGGAGATGAACAACACCTCTTCACATATACTGGAAGGGTGTTTATATGTAGGTAGAAGAAAATTATATGAGTATTTTATATTAAAAATGCAAGCTTTCTTTCAAGTGAGCATTTTAAATATCCCTATTTCACTTTAGGAATTTCACCTTTACCCTTCCACAAGTAAATGGATTTTTCATCATCTCCAACTGCTACCAGGTTTAAAAAACAAAGAAACAGGTGAAAGTACTGCCCTTTGACCAGCAACAATAATATAAAGACTTGGTGACCGTGGCAAAATTATACTGATTACTACAGACTAGCTGGGCATCTTCAAATTGAGTCTCTCAGAAGTACTTTACTACCATAAACTGACTCAATTATGGCAATTTTAATTTCATATTCTTGTAGTTCCTTTTTTCCATTTTTTTCCTCTTGTAACTTTGCTGGTCTTTAAAAAGGGCACTGTCACCTTTGGTCAGATCTTTTTTAATGCTAGATTTGTAACATTCTCTTGAAGCTTGAAATTAAAATTTCTTTTCCTACCAATTTAGTCCCTTCCCACTTGGCAAACATCTTTTTTGATTCTTGCATCTCTAATGGAGCTGAAAATTAATATGACTTTTTTGCTTAATTCTTTGATTATGCAAAAGAATCATCAATGAAGTTAGCATGGTTCTTTCTGTATAGTAGCCGAGAGTTATCATAAAAGCCTTACCTTACATTTCTATAGCACCTCATCTCCCAGAGGACCACAGAACACTTCACAAACTACACTCAGAGGACACACCTCCACGCTGCTCATTGGCAGCTGTCCGTAGGTGAAATGCATGCTCTGATTAACTAGCATTTACTTGAAAGAATACCATAATAGCAGCTTTAATGATTCTAAAGAAGGACTTAACACTCCAAGAAGGTAATTACACACAAAAGATATTACTGAAAGAAGTGGAGTTAATTTACAGCAAATGTGGTTCACTTATAGCAAGATATGAAAGAAAACCTTCTTAATAAGGATAAGAAAACCAAAATGAAAAATCAAACTGTAAAATCTTTTCTTCCAAAGAACTAAGGGCAGTTTTTGGATAGTTTTGGCTTAACCTACTATCAAATTTGTCACCATTCTTCCAAAAATGCTGTCACACCCACAATAAATATGCTGCCCATGAGCGAGCATCGTTATCTAGTAACAAAATCATGATAGTCTCAATTATTACCGGTTTCTCTTGCCAACATTGTTTCATGCCCCTTACTTGGAACCCCAAGCTAATCTTTCTAGCCAACAGAAACCCTGGGGATGATTTAACTGCCATCCAGTGTAAGAGAGGATGAACTGGTCTCCTGGGAATGCAGCAGTCTTTCAAATCGTCACCGTAACAAAGTTTTATGAGCCCTTTGCTACATGGCTTTTAAATCTACAAAGTTCATCACATTTACAAAGCATTTAAAATGGAATCCTAAATCAACCAATCAACGGATATGTAACTGGGTGTATCTACTACTCATTCATTCAAGAAATACTAATTAGCTGCATAATGCACATAAGAAGCAGTGTCAAATTCTGAGGTGGGGCTGGGGTGGGGCCACAATTAATAAATAATAGTCCCATCCCTTCTCTCAAAAGGCTTAGAGACTAGCTGAGAAAAAGGAATTAAAAACTGAAGGTGGGAAAGCACTATGAGAAACTGAATGACGTGTAGGAATGGTCCTCCAGAGGACTTTTATCTGACTGAGAAGGAAAGATGCAGATTCAGAAGAGAAAAGATATATTGGGTTGGCCAAAAAGTTCATTCAGGTTTTTTGTGAGACTGTACAGGAAAACACAAATGAACTTTTTGGCCAACCTAATATAACTATGAGACATGTGGAATGAGTAGTAAAACAAGAAGAGCAGTGAATTTTTGAAAAGAAATGCTCAGCGAATGCTTCCAGAGGAGATAAGATAGAGCAGACTGGAGTATATTAGAGAAGGTATTCAGGGATGGCAGCAAAGACGGTGGGAAAGGTGTGCAGTATCAACAAGTACTAGTGTGAGAAAGGACAGTGTCATATTTGGAGGACAAAGAGAAAAACTAATTTAATTAGGACACAGCATTTCTAAAGGAAGAGAGTAAACTAAACGGAAAAATAGGCTTTGTCCAAATTGTGGAAGCATTTGAATGACAACGAAAAAAAAAAAGCCTCATCCAACAACCTAATTAATACAGGGAAACACAGACCATTTGTAATAAACCTAAATTTCAATTTGCATTTCCAATTTACTTCTTTGATTATATAATGATGCTACTACGAAGACTGGCACATACATCACCACCTTACCTTAAGGAGTCAAGCTTTTCTTCAGGAGCCCTTAGTCATCCAAAATCTTGAAATTATCACATTTTTACAGGACAAAGGAAGAGTCCACAGTCACCTAGCCTGCTGAATATCCTTTCTCCTTATATGAAAATCCTAGGAGGAACAGGAAGGATAGGACTGGTATTCACTCCTGCGGCTCTTCTACTCCCAGAGCACCCCAGGGAGGCCACCTTGCAACCCTACCGGGTTATTAGGTGTCTTTGAAGACCACCACCATAATAATCCACACACAGCAGCCCACTCTATCAAAAGTATCCGCCTTCGGTAAGGGACCCTACTGACCCTACTGGTGCTGTATCCCAAACAGAGGGGAGTAATTCTGTAAGATGAGGCTGGGTTGTTGCTGGGTCAACCTCAGGGCAATGAATCTCCAGTTTAGCTTATGTCAATCAGCAGAGCATCTAAAATGTGCCTGGGTGGAGAAAAACAAGAGGTGGTATTTCTTTCTGATCACAGCAGGTGAACAGATCATCAACCAGGGCCCAGAATCAGAGAAGAAAGAAAGAAAAATGCCTGCGGGGATATTCACTCTATTTCCCGAATGATACACATTCAATTCTGTCAGGATCAAATGGCCAATGAAATTCAACCCCACTTTCCTAAGGGACTATTCTATGACCCAACGGTTTTCACTGTAGAAATATTCCCTGACATTTCAGTTTACATTCTGTATTTCTTGATTTCTTTCTGCTGTGCTCATCTTACTATTGTGGAAAGTAAACCGTCCCTTTATTTCATATTTGAATTTTTAAAAATTACTGTAAAGTCTCACCCCCCACTGTTCCCAAGTTTATCATCTGCATTTGAATTTTCACTTAAAAGCACCTGACCTACATTATCCATTTTGATTTTTGGATTCCTTTTCCCACTAGAGCAGACACTGCCATACTCATTGATCACCTGATAAAAACACGGTTGACAATAAACAAGTAGTTAATTTTACTTTGGAGCCCTTTTTGATGATCTGCTCTCTGTGAAAATGCTTGAGTAACCCCCCAAAAGTGCTCTGTATTAAACCAATGACAACTACTGAGGAGTCGTAACTCTGAGTGACTAACTTTACGATGACGCTATTTCTTCAGTGTCATCCTATCTCTGAAAAGGTTAACATCTCTTTGCTTCCGTGCTTGTTCCTCAACAGGCCAGTTCTCCAAAATGCACTGAAACTTGCCTCATCTTGAGTCCTTCATCACTGCAGATGCTCAGCTTCGGATTCCCACCCATTTGTCTTTCTTTCTGGTGTACACGTGCCTGACACTCAAGGCAGCAACCCAGATGCTGCCTCACCAGAACAGGGGAGACAGGGATGATCAGCCCCAGCTCCATGAGGAGATGCTGTTTCATGCAGCACAGCCAAAAATAGCGCTGGCCTTTTTCATTGCCATATCATGCTGCTAACACATACCTAATGTGCTGTCATTTATCACCCCCGTGAGACTGGCTACTGCGTGCTGAGCATCCGTCATCTGCTGTAGTTCACTGGGCGGCAGCCCTCATTTTCCTTAGATGGAATCATATCGAAGCAGTGAATTTTGTTGTCATTGCTCACTTTGTATTTTTTAAATCCTTCAAAGCTTTTAGGTAGCTAATCAAAAAAGGTTCATGCCACTCACTACTGTGTCACTTTGGCAACACCAACAAATACTTCTGGGAAGACCAGAACTACTAAAAAGAATAAATAAATCTGCACCTTTGAATGCTAGAAAATTTGCTATATAATCTTAAGGATAAAAAAATTAAAATAATTTTGAAGAAAATTCCCCTGCAAAGGGCCCAGGCTTTATCAACCCCTGATTGTATTACAGGTATAGATTTGGCAGCAAAACTGTAATCTAAAAATGTACATAAAACATAGGTGGTGAATGAGATGCTGTTAAACAGTTTGAGAGAGATCTCTCAGTAACAGTTTCTTAAGATCCTTTAAGTTAGGAAAGACTTTTTTATGGCTATATATAATTTCTGTGGCTTCCCATTAACCACATTCCCTGGAGTTCTAGTGGCTATGAGAGAAGAAACAGGAGAGCGCATCAGGAAACTCTTGGTGTCGCCATCACGGACAAGTTCTCCGTCATGATTTGGCCATGGGGTACGCTAATACAGGGATTGTGAGGGAAATAAACCTCAAATCACCTCAACTCCAAGGTCTTTTGCTAATGGCTGGCCCAGTGTATTCTTGCCCTGCTTGCTCTGCTTCTTCCCTTCCTTTGAGGCTCACTTCTATATCTGTTAAAACAGGCTTTTATTCCCTCTCCAAGGTGTCTGTCCACATCCCCTAAGGAATGGTCAACTCCAGAAAGCCACCATCCCTAACCTGAACAGCACTTGGGTCCTGCTCACAAATTTGCTGCCATATCACCCACATATAATGGAAAGATGCAGAAGTAAAGAAAGGCAAAGCATGGCATCACTGTAAGAAGCTCCAGTCTCTAGAGACTATAAAATATGTTGCTTGTGGCAACAATGGAGAACTGATTAGATTGATGAACTACCGAAGGAAAGTAGCCCTCGCTTCACTTGTACACTCATGAGTTTCTGAGCTGGTCCATTTGTATAGCTTCAGCTATTACCCTCAGGCAGATAGATGATCCCTAAATTTCTATCTTCTGCCCTAACCTCTCCCCTAGCCTCCAGTGCTCCATCTCTGGTTGCCTGTAACACAATTCTATGGGGATATTCTGCCAATACCTCAAATTTAACAGGCACAAAACACCATCTTCCTGATCCTAATAACTACGCAGGCTCAAAACTTCACCCTGACTTACGGCTCTCCATTTATTAGAGTAAATGGTAAAAGGTTCTGAAAATTCATTCTTCTTTCAAACTCTCTCTAATCTCAGTCCTCTTTCTTTTCACTGCCTCTGCCCTAGTCTAGTCCTTCCTTCCTGTATTGACTGAACTTGACTTCTAATCAGTATCTCTCCATCCACTTCCTTCTCCAGCAATTCATTCTGCACGCGGTTGCCAGATTAAACATCCTAAATATATTACTTTCATCATTTCACTCTTCTACTGAAAAAGCATAACAGCTACTATCATCTATGAAGTAATCATGCCCTCCCCAAAACTATTTAAACCTGATTAAGCCTCTTGACCTAAGTTAGGGACATCGATAAATAGCAAATGACACAATGGGGAAGCAATCAACAAAAGCCAGAATGTGGGAAATTACTATAGGACAAATGATCTGGCTTCTTCAGTAAATAAATTTCAAGAGGTAAAAATGAGATGCAGGGGAACTTACACATTAAAATAGTTTTAAGAAACTTACCAAACACACTGAGGTATTTAAACCTTATTTGAATCCTGATTCAGACAAACTGTAAAAAATACACAATTATGACATTTGAGACAACTGGAAATGTGAACCCTGACTGGATATTTCATAGTAAGAAAACTATGCTTTTAGGTATGATCATGGTTTTTAAAAGGAGACCTTATCTTTCAGAGATTCACATTGGAATATAGGTGAAACAATATGGTCTCTAGGATATTTTTAAAATAAGGGAAAGGGAAATGGGCAGGGGTAGAAACGAGACAATAGTACTATAAATTGGTAACATCAGAAAGTGAATTTGGATAATGGGTGCATGGGGGTTCATTATACATTTCTATGTATTTCTGGACACGTTTGAAATTTTCTGTAATAAAATAAAAACAAAAAACTGTTACGGCAGCCCAAAGCCAAAAGAGGCAAGCCCAATCTCTAATTCAAAGATCTCCCTGGCACCCAAAATTATTCAATCTTATTTTGGTAACACTTCCCCCCCCAAAAAAGAGCTAACAAAAAAACCTCATTCTTCCCAGCTCTCTATAATACTATGTGTATTACATATTCAACCCTAACCATGTTAGGGTGCGCCAAGTCTCTCCTTGTCCATGAACTCAAATGCTTTAACACATTCTGACCTTGTTCTTCTATGATCTCCACTGAAATTTATCCCTGGGACCATAAACAGCCCTGTATTATTGTTGGTTATGTTTTTGTCTTAACTCCCTAAAAGGTTAAAATAATTTCATAAATTCCTTTTACATATACATCTTAAAAAAGAAATACCTTTTCTCCTTAGTTAAAAACAACAACAAATTTCCACTAATATAAATCTGAAAAACTCATACAGGTAATAAATAGGGGTGGGGAGAGAAGAAACAAAGAAAACAACTCTTTTCTTAATAAAAAGACAACCATTAAGATTCTGATATAACTGTTTCCAGTCCAAAAACTTCTTGAATGAAAAAATGTATTTTTCAATGTTCTCAACTACTCAAGTCAGAAACAGGAATTACCTATGTTTGTTGTCTTTGGGCTGCTAACTCTAAATAAAGTTGAATCAAAATCTCTAAATGGAGACTAATTACAGCACAGTCATTTGGTTTTTCTTTTCCCTTTAACGTATGCATATATTAAAGCATTTCCCATCTTTATGGCACTTCAACATGCTATCATCGGTTGCTATATGTCATAGAACACACACTCCCTCCTAAACATGCCACAGTGATGCATCTTTCTAAATAAAACTAAACTCACTTTTTGTAAATTTCTCCCACCCCTTAAGACTGTCTTCTAATAGTCTTGGTTTTAACATGACCAAGCCTGTAATACTTGCTCATCGTAGCTCTTAACCAGATTGTGCATTAGAATCAGTCGGAATCCTACTGAAAGAGGCTTTTCAGATGTGGGATCCACAGGTAATTCTGACTGGGAGGAAGGGAGGAAGAAAGGAAGGCTCAGTGACAACTAATAGCTGTGACTACCAAAATATTCAGAGCATTCAGATGATCTAATCTGAAGCCACTGCGAAAACATAAATGAAATAATTTTCTTGTCCCTATAGGGTAAAGCAAAGGCTTAAACCAATTTTAGTGCATTTAACAAAATATCTGGCATCTTAGAACTGGAAAACCCAAATCTCTATTCAGTGACTGCTATTCTTTGAAAAATGAAATCCTCAATTTTCACAATTTGAAAATATGTATACATATATAGGTGTAAATACACTACTTTATATACATACACTTAGTAAAATGCCTAGTGAGACATATTCCTCAACACCGAGTCCTCATTTTAAAATTATGAGAACTAAGATCATTTCAACTAAATGAATCACCTGAAAGTATCACAGATTCTCAAGTGAAATGTCAAGATGTCAAAGTCCAAGCCAAAGTAGGCGTGTAAATCACTGACTTAAACATTTAAAAAGAAAGCTAGGGGGACTTCCCTGGTGGCACAGTGGCTAAGAATCTGCCTGCCAATGCAGGGGACAAGGGTTCGAGCCCTGGTCCAGGAAGATTCCCACATGCTGCGAAGCAACTAAGCCCGTGCGCCACAACTACTGAGTCTGTACTCTAGAGTCCACAAGCCACAACTACTGAGCCTGCGTGCCACAATTACTGAAGCCCGCATGCCTAGAGCCCATGCTCCGCAACAAGAGGAGCCACCGCAGTAAGAAGCCTGTGCACTGCAAGGAAGAGTAGCCCCTGCTTGCCGCAACTAGAGAAAGCCCGCATGCAGCAACAAAGACCCAGTGCGGCCAAAAATAAATAAATAAATAAATAATAATGATAATAAAATAAATTTATAAATTAAAAAAAAGAAAGAAAGCTAGGGCAAGCTGAGTTCTACATTTGACTCTTTGGTGCTATAACCATGATTTAAAACTCTTATCTCAGTTTCTCCAGCTCTAAAATGGGAACAATATGATGAATGGTAAGAACAGAAAGGACCAAGGGATTCATAAGATGCAAGAAATCATTTTAGTGCTTGAGTCTAAAGTGACAGATAAGTGAAATTACTTAAGAATTTCATAAACTCACTTGAACCAAGTAACTCCATGAAAGAGCTGTATTTTCCTAAATGTATTGTAAATGGTCTTTGTTTTAATATGATTGAAATGGTAAGATTTGCTGAGCCTGATAATCATTTAAATATTCTCTAACCAATTAAGATCAATAGGCAAGGGGCTTCCCTGGTGGCGCAGTGGCTGAGAATCCGCCTGCCAATGCAGGGGACACGGGTTCGAGCCCTGGTCCGGGAAGATCCCATATGCTGCAGAGCAACTAAGCCCGTGCGCCACAACTACTGAGCCTGCGCTCTAGAGCCCGTGAGCCACAGCGACTGAGCCCGTGTGCCACAACTACTGAAGCCCACATACCTAGAGCCTGTGCTCCACAACAAGAGAAGCCACAGCAATGAGAAGCCCGCACACTGCAACAAAGAGTAGCCCCTGCTAGCCACAACTAGAAAAAGCCCGCGCGCGGCAACGAAGACCCAACGCAGCCCAAAAATTTTTTTAAATAAATTAAAATAAGAAAAAAAAAGATCAGTAGGCAAGAATAAAATCTTGATCTTTATCTTGTGACAAAGACCCAGCAACAATAATCTAATGCCAGTGTCTGATGGATTATTCTAAAAGCCAACTTACAAACCTTACAATGTTGTGGTGGAGTAAAGAGTGCCAAGAATTCCTTGCTACTCTTCCCACTGAATGGACTCTATTTTCCCTCCACTTTGACCAATAGAATGTGGCAGATGTGACACCATGTAATATACAAGGCAGGGCCTTAAGGGATCATCAGCCTCCACCTTCACCTTTTTGACTGCTCCAGACTGGAAGCCAGCATTCATGTAAGAAGTCCAACTACCCTGAGACTGTCACGCTATGAGGTCCTACGGAGAGAGAGAGAGAAAGCTTGTAACGCAGCCCAGCCTTTAGCTGAAGTAGCCAAGTGAATGTTCTCAGTTGACGCCATGTAAAGTAGAAGCACCACCCTGCTGAGCCCTGAGTGAATTTCTGACTCATAAAACTGAGAGCAAATAGAAGCCATGAAGTTTGAGGAATGTGGTATGCAGCAACAGACAATCAAACCAAAAGAACTATAACTATACTCAAGAATGTAGGCATACTCTCAAATTACTTCCACAATCAGAATAGGTTTAAGAGAAAGAACGTTTTTTTTTAAAAGTATTATCAATTCAGGAAGATATCATCATTGTTGCTCTAAAATCTTCTCAGGTAGGCAAGAGCAGTACCAGTGAAGCAATGCCAGTTGCTTTAATTTCACTCAAATCATATACTGATACTGTACCTCACACTATCCCACCTATTATCATTAATCATCACCACTTAATTATGGCCTCTTGGTTACGAGCAACCCCCTTGCTTGGGCCCAGGTGCACCAAACCTTGATAAGCACACAGCCTCCTTAAGGACTAAGGCCGTATAAATCACCAGGGGCAGTACAAATCTGCCTTGGCTTTCAGTGGTCCACCCTCCAGGATCTCAGACAAAACCAGACAAAGAGAGGGACTTCCCTGGTGGTACAGTGGTTAAAAATCCTCCTGCCAATGCAAGGGACACGGGTTCGAGCCCTGGTCCGGGAAGATCCCACATGCCGTGGAGCAACTAAGCCCGTGCACCACAACTACTGAGCCTGTGCTCTAGAGCCCGTGAGCCACAACTACTGAGCCCGTGCTCCGCAACAAGAGAAGCCACCACAATGAGAAGCCCGCGCACCGCAACAAAGAGTAGCCCCTGCTCGCCACAACTAGAGAAAGCCTGCGCGCAGCAACGAAGACCCAATGCAGCCAAAAATAAATAAAATAAAATAATTTTTAAAAAAACAGACAAAGAGAAAAGCTTTGGAGGTGGTGGACTGTAAGGAAGCCCTGTCATTTCTACTCTTGGGTCCTCTAGACCAAGACCCAATCAGACCCAAGCAGATACTTCCTGGGCAATTAGAAATTTAAGGAGAGCAGACTTTCCACCAAATCCACCTAATTCTGGGGCATCAGCCACCGAGCTACTATTTTTTAAAGTTTGGCCCCGTGTATTAAGATATCCATGACATTCACCACAACTTTCACTGGGCCTCAGACACCCTAGCGCTCTGACATGCACAACTGCCACATGTGCACGGGGAGCCAGAGGAATCTCCTTGGCTGCCCATCATTTCCTGCTTTAAGTAGTGAACATAAAACAACCTACAGAGAGTCCTGATGCTACAGAAGCTGACTTCAATTTAGAGGAAGATTTCTACTTTAACTTCCACATGTTCACTTAATTCTATGCATTGGGCAGCATACTATCCATTGACCAGACAGAACAAAAAATCGAGGAGCAAGCACCTTCCTGGAGACTCAGTGGCCTGGCCAACAACATGACTTTAATATGCCACCCCAAACAGAGGCTATCAAAAAGTGTTAAAGGTTGAGAAATGAAGAAAAACTATTTCTGCAAGAATAATCGCACAAGTTATCTGGCCTAGAATACAGCAAAAAAAAAAAAAGCTAGTTTTACTTTGAGGAATGGAATCCTCAGCTAACCAAAATATCACATGAAACAAAAGCTAAGAATAACCTAGTTTCAGACCTGAATTCAAAATAGAAATTGCATCTGTCTCCTCGAAAAACTCCTCTAGGTCATGGATGAGTACCAGTAAGATTTGTGGATTTTCTTACCTGACAGCAAACTTCAAGTTCTCTCTGCATGAGGTTAATTTTATCACTATTTAGACATTTAAGTGGCAGTTAACACAAGTAAAATGATTTTCCATTCTGTCTCTGTTAAGCTCCAGAAAGAGAGATCAGGGCACTAAAAAGTGAAGTGACTTGTGGTGTCACTGTCAGTGGTTCAACAGTGTAATTACAACCCACAGCCTCCATCTGTAGAATACTACTTAGCACACTCGGGGTTACACACTTAAGCCGACAATGGCTAAATGGGCAGTTTGGCTTGGAAAAGAGATGTGAATAAAAAAATGAGATTTTTTTTCAGAATCGTAACACCTGAAAGATAGGTTTGTTCAAAGTGATCCTCTTATTTCCTCTGTTGAATCCCACAAGAAATGGAGTATTTTGTGTTTCTAGTGTACCTCGGTCTTAACACACTTGAAAATGTGCAGCCAACGGTATGACAGGCATGTCACCAAGTAGGTGGCATTTCGGAAGGTGCTGTTGCTACTCAAAGGGCAAAAACATGTATTTCTATTATCACAGTTCTAAAGAGTGTGTAAAACTGAAAAGGGAGTTCAATGGTGTGTGGTCACAGGGATGACACCGGGAGAAAACTCTGACACCCTGTTACTATGATAGCGACAGCCATGTCTCCACACACGGCTGTCTCCAGACACAAACACGCCGAGACAAATGAGCCTTCCAGCTACAGGATGGATTCTGCCTGCCAGGGACAGCCCAGGTTCCAGTGGAGAAAAGCTGCCGAAGTCTCTACGTGATCAAAAATTATTTTCTTTTCCAAGATTTAGTAAACAAAAGAGCATTTCCATTTTCCAGCAAGAAACGTTTTCGATTCAAAGAAACACTGAAATTCGAAGTCTAAACACCTGTAACTCCATTCAGCATATGATCCCATCACCTTCATACATGCTGGTACATGCTAACTGCAGGCGTCTATTGTTCTCAACTATGTCTGTTTTCCAGAAAAGATTTTAACCAAAGAGCATTCCACCAACAAGTATCAGAAAACTAAATTGGCCCTAAGCATAAAACTCTGCATGAAAACTTAAACCAAAAGTCTTCTTTTCTAAGCCCTCCACATTGGCAAATATTCTCCTGTGCTACTTCCCATGCCAGCTGGCTAACACTGAAGTAAAAACACACTCTTGCCCACTCCTCTCACTTCACCAGAGTGAGCTCTCTATCTTGTGTTCAGCTTTATTCCCGAATACTTAGCACATAGTTGGCCCTAATAACTTAACACTAAAACATCACTAAAACATCAGTCATACTGGAAACCAGCATGACACGTTGACTACGTGGTTTTATAGATTTTCCAAAAGACTCCCTAAAGGTTTACAAATCCTTCCCTCTTCTTTGTATTCCTCTAACATGCTCCATGAAAGCCTGTGATTTGTTCTACTATTAGACAATATCTCAAGTAATATAACCCAGACTCTCCACTAGCCTACACACTAGTTTCCTTGCCTTAGTCTCCAGCCTCTACACCCAATCCTTTTCAGTGCTACCATATTAATCCTACTTCATCTCACCACATGCCAATCCAAATCCAAAATGGCCCGGTATCACCTAAAAAAAGGGTCCTCAAACTTGAGCGTGCATACGAATCACGTGAAGGGCTTATTAAAATACAGATTGTATGGCCTCACTCCTTGAGCTTTTGAATCAGTAACTATGAAGTAGGAACACAAATTTCTTTTTTAACATGCTCCTTGGTAACACTAATGCTGCTGGTCCAGGAAACATACTTTGAGAACCACTGACCCAAAGCAACAGTTCCCAATTACAGGATCCCAAACAAATTATCAGAATCATCTTAGGAGCTAAAAAAACAACAACAGCAACAAAAAACCCCACAAAATCCAGTCCTTATCCACAGTGATCCTTAATCAGAAGGTCAAGGATGGGACTAGGAATCAATCCAGAGGTAAATCTAATGCATACTCAGCTTCAGGAACCATTAGCCTAAAGACAAATCACAATCCCCTTAGATGACACTTAAGGGCTTCCACAACCTGAACCCAAACCTACCTATCTGACCTTATCTTCTAGTGCACAAAATAAACCCTCAGTTACAGCTAAACCATTCTTTTCTTACTTATCCGTGAATATCCTTGTCCATTCATTCCTTCTGTGCCACTTACCAGTATCTCACTTGCCATTCCAGCTATCTAGAATGCCATTTGCATCTTCTCTACCTCTGCAAAACCTCCAAGGATCAGCTGTTCAACAATCCTGAACACCTTTTTTGGTCCATTTAACATGTTTCAGGATGATTATATGACACACTGTGCCAACTACCATTCTTATATTTAGCAACATTAGACCATTTGTGTGTCTGTGTCACTGCATATCCAGTTTATTAATGGGTATATAACCTAATATTACACTGTAAGAAATCTGTAAGTAATCTGTAACCTGAAAGAATTTTTTAAGGAACTAGAAAATACAGAAAACTAAAACCGATTTAAAAATTGTATAACAATTTTTTTTTTAATGTTGAGCCTTCTTTTAATTTATTTATTTTTATTTTTGGCTGTGTTGGGTCTTCGTTTCTGTGCAAGGGCTTTCTCTAGTTGTGGCAAGCGGGGACCACTCTTCATCATGGTGCACAGGTCTCTCACTATCGCGGCCTCTCTTGTTGTGGAGCACAGGCTCCAGACTCGCAGGCTCAGTAGTTGTGGCTCACGGGCCTAGTTGCTCCGTGGCATGTGGCATCTTCCCAGACCAGGGCTCGAACCCGTGTCCCCTGCATTAGCAGGCAGATTCTCAACCACTGCACAACCAGGGAAGCCCAATTTTTATTACATAATAGTAATCATTTAAAATATGTAGATGATCTCTTACTTTAAAATGCTTTATTCTTGAATCTGTGGATTAATAAAGATGAGTACAATAGAGAGCTAAGAAACAATCAACCAGAGATTAATTCAAGTCATGACTAATATCACTCTTCCACTACATGTCTAAGAAAACACAAACTGGGGGCAGAAAAGTAGAAAAGTAAGAGGAGGAGAAAAATAGAGGAAAAGAAAGAAAGGAAAAAAGCAAAGAACACTGTCATACCTTGACCTCAAAACAAGTAAACATAATACATGAAATGAAATGTTATTTCTACTTTAGACCCATCACCTTGTACTATTAGATCAGTTTTAGTTTTATGTTCTTTATCTGTCAAATAGCTTATGCCAACAGTATATGTACACATTAACATGAAATGGCAACAGTATTGCCAAGTGTATGATTTGGGGACTACAAGTTACTCAGAGATTTAACACACAGTTGATGCCTCTTTAGTGTCTTAAATACATCTTAAGGGTGAAGGGAGTGGGGAATGGGAAGTGATTTCTAATGGATACAAACAGGGACTTCCCTGGTGGCATGGTGGATAAGACTCCATGCTCCTAATGCAGGAGGACCGGGTTCGATCCCTGGTCAGGGAACTAGATCCCACAAGCATGCCACAACTAAGAGTTAGCATGCCATAACTAGGGGGCCCACATGCCGCAACTAAGCAGCCAGAGAGCCACAACTAGGACCCGGCACAACCAAATAAATAAATATTGAATGGATACAAACAAGGTTTCTTTTTAGGGTGATGAAAATTTTATAAAATCATATCATGGTGATGGTTGCACAACTCCATAAATATACTAAAAAGCATTGAAATCTATACCTTAAACAGGTAAACCTTGTGGCAGGTACATTAAATCTCAATAAAGCTCTTTAAATAAACAAATGAATAACTCATTCCATAATATGGAAGATAGGCTCCCCAATCATCTTTTGAAATGACATGTGTGAAAGGTATATCTCATTTAATAAGCCAGAAACATACTTTCATTTTTTCATTTCAAGTTAATGTCTGATGGAACTTAAAGTTCCTTAGTTTATTATAAACATTTTTAATATGAGATAATGGGTTTTGTTTTCAGAAGTGTAGGAATTATATACATTTGACAAATCCAAAGTAAGTAGGGCTAAGTAAGGCATATCTTACTTTGTTCATAACCATAATTAATTCTTCATAAATCCTATAAATAGGATCCCAGTAGATTCAAAAGTTGTTTTAAACTTAGAACATTAGTCTTATTCAAATATCAGATATCAAAAACTTATTCATAAAGCATTTTATAACCTTGTGACAACAGGATTACATAGTCTATAACATACTTCCTAGGGCTTAACGTATTCAGGTTTTAAATGCCATAAGTACTGATACAAATAATTCCATTTGATAATATTATATTCTAATACTGTTCAATACATTTGCATAACACAAATATTTTTATTAGTATTTCATGGTACATCTCTTTCCATTCATATACTTTTAATCTGTCTATATCTTTATGTTTAAAATCTCTTAAGCCCAAAATGAGGAACTTGAATTAAAAGATGGGGATATATTCTTCAAAATGCCACTGTTATAATAAAAGGTAAAGAAAAGCTATGGAAATGTTCAAGCTTAAAGGAAACTAAAGAGGCATGAAAAGCAGATACAGTATCTAATGCTAGACTGGATTTTCTACTGGAGGAGCAAAAAAAAAAAAAAAAAAACAAAACAAAAACTATCCTAAAGAACATTACTGGGTCAATCAACAAAACTAGGAAATAGAAAATAGATAACAGAGAAAACACACACAAGTACATAGAGAGAGAGAGAAAACAATTGATAAAGTGACAAAATGCTAACAGCAGTTGAATTTGAGTTAAGAGTTATATGGGCACACTTTGTACTATTCTTACCTTTCTAAAAGTTTGAAGTTATTTTAAAATTTCAAAAAAACAACATAAAACATATCTCTTGTAAACAGTATGGTTGGGTTTTTCTTTTTTTAAACCAATCTGACAAACTCTGCCTTTAAATTGAAGTATCTAGTCCATTTACATTTAATGTAATTACTTACATGGGCGGTATAAGTCTAATATGTTGCTATTTGTTTTCTAGTCATCCTATCTTTGTTTTGTACTTTATCTTTTCTTTCTTCATTGTTCTTTTCTTCCTTTCCTGCTTTTTTCTTTTGGATTAATCAAATATTTGTTCACTATTCAGTTTTATGCCCTTTACTGGCTTTTCAGCTATACATCTATTTTACAATTTAATGTTTGCTCTAGGGATTATAATATGCATCCTTAACTTACCACAGTTTACCTTAAACATTGTATCTCTTCATGTATAATGTAAGAAACTTACAGTAGAGTTTCATTTACCCTATTCCCATCTTTTGTGCAATTATTGTCATACATTTTACTTCAAAATATATTATAAAACCCACATACATTACTATTGGTTTTGCTTTAAACAAAAATTAAGAAATGAGAAAAATATATTTTATTTTTACCCACATATTTACCACTTCTGGACTTCTTTATATTTTCCTGTAGATGAGTTACTATCTGGTATTGTTTTCCTTTAGCCTGAAAAACTTTAACATTTCTTTAAGTGCAGGGCCAGTGAAAACAAATTCTTTCAGCTTTAGTTAATGTGAAAACGTCACTATTTCACCTTCATTTCAAATGATTTTTTCAGTTAATATAAAATTCTAGATTGACAATTTTCGTATTTTATAGCACTTTCAAGATGACATACATCCATTTCTGGCTTGTATTGTTTCTGATGAGACATTAGTGAACATCTTTATCACTGGTTCCCTGTAGGCAATGCACTCTTTTTCCTCTGGCAATATTTAAGATTTTTTTCCTTGCTTTTCAGCTACCTTATGATAATGTGTCTAGATATAGTTTTCTTTGTGTTAAACTTCCTTGGATTTGTTGAACTTCTTGATCTGTGGGTTTATGTTTTTCAACAAATTTAGAAATTTTGGGTCATTGTTTCTTCCAATAATTAACTGCCCCAATCTCTCTCCCTGCTCTCCCTCTGTAGTTCCAACCACACAAATGTTAGACAGCATGATACTGTCCCACAGGACATTATGGCTGTGCTCATTTTTCTTTTCAGTCTATTTTCTCCCTGTACTTTAGTTTAGATTGGTTTTGATTGATTTTTCTTCAAGTTTTCTGATCCTTTCTTATGCAGCATGCAATCTGTTGCTAAATCAATCTGGTAAATTTTTCATTTCAGATATTTTCATCAAATTTTTAAAATTCTGGTTATTAGTCACATTTTTCTGCTTTTTTGCAAGTATAATAATCATATGCTGCACAACGTGGATGCTTCATTATTGAGATACTAGCTTATATTACTTTATTTACAGGTGGATCAGACTAATACTGTAGAGACTTGGTTTGGGGCTTTATTACATGAAATTACAGTATCACGTACACTATGGCTAGAACAGCCCAATTCCTAAAACATCTGAGGCCACATATGAAAGCACAGGATGTTCACTAAGTTCTCCCCACCCTGGCTGGTCTGAATTCCAACGTTTCTGAGCATTTGGCAACTTCTGCAATTTCCATTCAGCTCACAGTCCCACAGTAGCTATATTCTGCCTTGGAGTGGGTGAAACTTCACATCTGACCAAAGGCTCAACACTACTCTTTTCATATTTCTGGGGTTCCTTCTCTCTGCAATTTCCTCTCCTTCAGTATCCTAACCCACAAACTGCAGCTGCCTCCGCACCCCTGAACCCTGAACTCTGCTTCATCTACTACTTAGAGCCTGCTGATGTTTGTTCATTTTCCTATGTCATAGTTTGAAAGTGTCCCCAGAGAAGAAGCTGGGAGGTATGTGAAAGTGACCTCATGTATTCTCTTCTCTCAACTGATGATGCTGATCGCCTGAGTCCACCCAGTTTTCAAGTTACTTATGGTAGGAGGTAACCACATAATGGACAGAACCAGAAGTCCTTAATTCTAACTATTTTTGAAATAGCTTTAAAATCTATTATCTTATTTCATCATTAAAATAAACATGTAACCTGAAAAGCATATATTTCCATGACAGATTAGCAAACCAAGATATAAAATCTTAAATAACCAGTTTCCAAGCAATAAAGATATTTTAATCAACACACAAATATTCATCAAGCACCTACTATGGGCACGTGGTAATTGACATAGTAGCAAAACAAACTCATGGAATATAGTTGCAACCTATATTCTTTCTACTGAACCATCAATAAAGCACACAGACTGTATCCCAAAAACTGTCTAATGAATGAATAATCAGGAATCAATCAATCCACCAAGAGCATGCCTATACTCTCAAAAATAACTACAATCTACATACATGATTTATTTTTTTCCTGCAAAGAATCCTATTTGCCATGCAAATAATTTCACTTCTACACAGTTATATTTTTCAATTCCCTATATATACTTAATTTTTTTCCTATTAGTAGATACTGTCTAACCAAGTCACTTCTATATAGCTATGTCAAATTTGCTTCAGCTAACTCTTAATCGTATTTCTCATTTTCATCTGGCCATATCAAATATATTTTCCTGGCGCATGGAGAGAAAACATAATAAAATTTCTAAATACCCCCTCTGCAGCATCATACCAAACAGTAATATCATTCCTCCGATCTTCAACAGATCAATCAAAGTGGTACATTTATACCTTACAGGTTTATCTTCATCTCTTAAAATAAGCTCTTGACCTGTCTTTTACCCCAACATATGCAAGAGCTGACTGTAAGAAAATGGTCATAAACTTAAGCTACATATGTTTAGATCCTTGATTGCTACGTATTGAGAATCTCCTAATTTTAAAGCCTGGCCAAAAGAAGTTTGTTTAAAAGGTCTTTTGAAAATGATAGAAGTTCATAACATCAGCAAGCATCACCTTTAAATAGGAACACTACATTCTCACTGTTTATGATTAAGAGAATATTTCAGGTGGCTGATTTTTTTTATGTTCCTACCTGTTATTCTGAATCAAGATGGCACCCTCTGTAAAAGGACCTTACCTGCAGAACATCTTGGATCTTCACCCACACGTCTGCCATGTCATACAATTTGACATCTTCCTGCTGAGTCAGTGGAGTCACAACAGTGTCTTGCAGGTACCCCAGGACCACAGAGTGTGCAGCAGCTACAGCATTAAACTTGTCAAACAGCAACTCCAGCAGTTCTAGAAGTAACCTAGTGAAAAAAATAAACATTTACATACAAACAAACACAAAATGATTGACGCTGGCCTGCAAGAAAAACATCAAACTAAAGTGAAGTAGCACACTACCATGTAAACAGCTCATTAAATTTCAACAGATTTCATTTCAAACAGTTGTCTGATCTAAGTAACTTTTGAAAATTTATCTAAGTGTTTGTTTCCTCTGCTATAAAATGGACATGGTGAAGTCAGACAAAGTATTATATGATCACTTATATGTGTGATCTAAAACATAATACAAATGAATCTATATACAAAACAGAAACAGACTCACAGATGTAGAAGACAAACATAGTTACCAAAGGCGGAAGGGAAGGGGGAAGGATAAATTCGGAGTATGGGACTAACAAATGCAAACTACTATACATAAAATAGGTAAGCAGCAGAATTTACTATACAGTGCAGGGAACTATATTCCATATCTTATAATAACCTGTAATGGAAAATACTCTGAAAAATATACATGTATAACTGAATCACTTTGCTGTACACCTGGGACTAACATGATACTGTAAATCAATAAACTTCAATTTAAAAAAATGAACGTGGTGTAAAAATTTTAAAGACAATTTTTAAGTCCCTAAACCAGCAGTAGCAGCTCAGTAAACATTTGTTTCCTTTTTAACATAATTCAGTGATCACTATACTCTTTTATATAGGTAGTTTTTCTAAGGAATTCAGGCAATTTTTCAGACAACAGTTCGAATGTTACAGAGAATGTGCTATTCTCTAGCAATAAATTGGGCACTTTGGTAAGGACACTAATCCTTTTAGTCATGGAAAGCTGCGCTTACTCCCATTCAAATGTGTGGCCTAACTTGCCTGAAAAAACTACACACCTGCCGAGAAATCTGACTTTCACCACAGGGAGCAGCTTGGACCTCCGCATTATCTCATTTTGCATCCTGAGAGATGGACACATATTATTACATGAATTTTATATACTCAAGGACACAAGATGAGGTTGCAAGGCAGCTGACCCCAGGACAAAAGTTGATTTTCATGTCAGAGCACTGAGCCACCTACCTCTCTCTATAGTTTTACAGTGTAGATGTATATTCAGAGATGGCTCAGAGCTTCATGTCATGGATGCAAAGTAATTTCCCCATCACTGAGCCTTACAGCATCACTGATCACTCACACTTGGAATCATCCTTTCCTCCTCTGAAGTTGTATTTTATTCCACGTTTAAGGAACTTATCACACATATGGCTCACATATGTGACTCAATCAATGTGGGTCACATTTATTTATATATAGACATTTTACCTCCCTTCCCCATTATGAGTCCTTTAGAGCAGGCACTGCTTTATACAACTCTGTATACGCAGGAGCACTCAGAACAGTGAGCAGCAAATATTGGCTGAATGCATTTAATGTGTATACCATGAATGAGTACAGTTTTGGAACGTGACCTTTATTGTATCATCTGTGGCTCTCAGTTCATAGTTCCTAAGTAGACTTATAAACCAACCTGGAAAGTAGAAAAAGAAAGCAAAACATCTTGTCAGCAGTGTCGATTAACAAGATTTTATTACCATAAATAAGAGGCTGTAACTACAATCTCATCAAAACGTATAGCATAATACCTATTCCTATGGCTTCTTTATTGCCCAATTACTGTAATTAATGTGCCAATGTGACAGCCAATAATTATCTTATGATAAAACCCTAATATCTCTGACATTTTGATTTAGACAAGACAGAATCAATAAAAATATACATATTCCTCCCAGTCTAGAATATATATATAAAATCCAGAAATTACACATCATAGTTGTAAAGAGGAGCCATTCTACCTTTGAATGATGATTTTTTAAAATCTTTTAAAGGTAAATTCATATTTATACTCACATTTACCTAAAACAATTCTTCACTTTCATCTGTGTTATATAAGAACTACTCAAAATCAGCAGAAAGAGGTACAAAGTACAGGAAGTTGTATCTAACTTAACTAAAATAGTTAATTCAGTGTTGGTAAATAATCTGTGTAAGACTGGTATCTGGCATCATACAGAGAAAATGCCTGATTAAGTAAGGTTCTACTTTTCAAATAAAGATTTATGCTGTGTATGTAAAAGCCTGTGGTTCCCAAATGTCAATCCACAGACCACAATGTATTTTTCAGTGGTAGACAGAAAAATAAGACCATATATTCACGTTTCACAAAGGTAAGTTTGTTTGATATTTTTGGTATTCTCTTGGTAAGAAAAATCTGTTATTTTCTCCCATGACTGCAGTTATATTGCTAAATGCCCTTACTTGACAAAATTAAAACGTAGTAACCTTATGCTATACCCAAACATTTCTGGAATGATTTTTTTTAATTTTTATTTTATATTGGTGTATAGTTGATTTACAATGTTGTGTTAGTCTCAAGTGTACAGTAAAGTTATTTAGTTATACATATATCTATTCTTTTTCAGATTCTTTTCCCAGATAGGTTATTACAGAGTACTGAGGAGAGTTCTCTGTGCTATACTGCAGGTCCCTGTTGATTACCTATTTTATGTATAGCAGTATGTACATGTTAATCCAACCTCCTAATTTATCCCTCTCCCTCCCCTTTCCCCTTTGGTAACCACTAGTTTGTTCTCTTTGTGCGTCTGTTTCTGTTGAAATGATGTCGATTCATGACATTCAGAAGCGTAAGGCATGCTGGTATCCAACTTCCCAATGGCATGAAGTTCTAGGTACAGGCCTACAAACCAGCAATAAAGCAGAAAACACTGGAAGAGGAGTGGCTCCTCTGAATGGAGGGGCTGCTGTCTGGTTATCTCCAGGGCCACTAGACTCCATGACTACACACACCTTGGCTGCCACTCAAGGACAAGAGCAACTCAGCAACCAGGGGCAGTGCTCTGTTTAGAAAAGAGACCTAAGAGGGAACTGAGGTGTAAAATGAGATCCATGGTATCTTAACAGTATGGAAATAGCAATCCCTGGATAAAATGCACCACACGACCACCTTCGGCCACACCTGGAGGATCAAGACCAAGACAGATGTGTTGTAGTATGACTATCAGAGCCATAAGACAGGCTACAGAGGGAAGAAAACAAGAAGAGCCAGGCTGGAAATCAAGACACTCTATTTGCCGCTCTGCCTACCTTGAAACATCCACCAATTTCAAAGAGAGGGAAGCTCTCCTCTGCCTCACCACAGCACAGTCTCGACAATACTAATAAAACCCGCAGCTCTGACAGTAAAACTTAAAACTTTTGTGCTGCAAATGATGCCATCAAGAAAGTGAAAAGGCAACCCAAGAAACGGGAGAAAACATTTGCAAATAATTTACCTGATTTGTATCTAGAATACCTCAAGATTTCTTACAACTAGTAACAAGACAACCAAATTTTAAAATGGACAAAGGATTTGAATATGCATTTCTCCAAAGAAGATATATGAATGACCAGTAGGCAAAGAGAAGATGCTCAACATCTTAGCCATCAGAGAAATACAAATCAAAACCAGGAGATACCAGTTTTTCGATGGTTATAATCAAAAAGACAGACAATACAAAGTACTGGTAAGGATGTAGAGAAATTTGAACTCTCATACAGCACTGGTGACAATGTAAAAATGGTACAACTGCTTTGGAAAACACTTTGGCAGTTCCTCAAAACATTAAACATAGAGTTACCATACGTACCCAGCAATTCCACTCCTAGGTATATACCCAAGAAAAACAAAAACACACATGTGCACAAAAATGTGTACACAAGTGCTCACAGCAGCATTATTCATAATAGTAAAATATTAAAATAGTAGTAAAATAGTAATAGCAAAATCATAAAGTGGAAATAATCCAAATGTCCATCAACTAACAAATGGACCCAAAAAACCCGAGGTATATTCATACAATAGAGTATTATTTGGTTATAAAAGGAGATGAAGTACTGATACATATTACAACATGAACCTTGAAAACATTATGCAAAGTGAAAAAAGTCACAGAAGACTACGTTGTGACTTTGTGTGATTCTATTTATATGAAATATCCAGAATAGGCAAATTACACAGATGGAAAATATGTTAGTGGTTCTTAGGTAGGTGGGAATTACCCACTAAAGCATATGGGGTTTGTTTTGTAGGGGGGACAAAAATGTTCTGGAACTACAGAATGGTGATGGTTGCACACCCTGTGAATACACCAAAAACCAGTGTTTCAAGGGGTGATTTGTGTAGTACGTGAATTATATCTCAATTTGGCTGTTTTTTGTTTTTGTTTTTTAAATCATCAGCTGTGGCTCTGAGTCAGGCCAGTGAGGGCCCAACACCTCCCCTGTGGTGAAGTGAAAACATATAGAACAGCGAAAAAAGGAAACTGATGTCTCAAAAAGTGAAGTATTATGAACACTGACTCCTTCAGAATCTTACTACCAGGAGGACATTAGTTTCTCTCTATTGGTTCACTTGTTTTTTTGTTTGTTTTTCCTTCTTACATAAGTAACCGGTAAAGAAACAAAAGATGCACATTCTTTCCCAACATTGATAATTCCTAACTCTGTAATTATGAGAAAATCTCTCAACTTCTTCAAGTGTTCCTATCTGTAAAACCAAAGTATTAATTAATACTTGTTCCAGGAGCCTCACACAACTGATGGATGGATCACATTAGAAAATGGACAGAATTAGTTGAGGTAACTGTACTGTATTAGAGAGAGAGGAGGTTTCAGGATCCTTTTGTATGGATTTCTGGCTTGAGCAACTCTGAAGACAATGGTTACCCTTCCTGAGAGAAAGAGAAAGAGAGAGTGGGGAGAGGGAGAGAGAATGAGAATGAAGTGAAGACAGAAACTGTTGAAAAGGAGAGCTGTTGGGTTTAGATCTGAAGATGTTAAGTTTAAGGTGTTACATACCGGTCCTCGGATATGTAAGTCTGGAGCCCAGGAGAGAGACTGATTTTTGGAAATTTACAAAGTGATAAATATTTGAGAGGATGAGATTACTCAGGGATAATATGCAGAGTAAGACAAGCAAGCCAACATTCCCCGAAATAGCAGCAGTGAAGAGATGTTCAGGAAGTAGCAAGGCAGGAAAACGACGACAGGAAGGAAAATTGTAGAACACAGTGGAGAAGAGAATAGCAACAGAGCCAAGGCTACAGGGCAGCCAGCTGAAGTAAAGACAGAAATGTACAACTCACAGGTCCCAGTGACCTTGGCAAGAAGGGTTTCAGGGGAGCACTGGATGCTGAACTCAGCAGCGGGATAAGGAGTGAATGGCTAAGAAGGGAAAGAATCCAAGTCGATCACACACTTTGCAAAGGCTGACCATTCCTCACCAACACATGCCCTCCTAAAAAAAGAAAATGAAAAAGCAAGTGACTCTCTCCCAATGCAGCAAGAATAAGAGAGACCAGGAATCACTCACATGAACGAGACATAAAATGCAGTAGTCTGGCCCAATTTAAAGCTACCAGAAATAAACTGAAATATGCTGTTAATATTCACATGCACTCGCTGGCTGCCCACCCGACACTAGATCGAGAAAACAAGTGTTTGCCTTTCACTGCAGACACACTCAGGATGACCTGCACACACAGAGCCCCACAAAAGTCATCCCCTGAAATTGAGGACACGGGGAGGGGGGAGGGTAAGCTGGGACGAAGTGAGAGAGTGGCATGGACTTATATACACTACCAAATGTCAAATAGAAAGCTAGTGGGAAGCAGCCACATAGCACGGGGAGATCAGCTCGGTGCTTTGTGACCACCTGGAGGGGTGGGATAGGGAGTGTGGGAGGGAGACGCAAGAGGGAGGAGATATGGGGATGTATGTATATGTATAGCTGATTCACTTTGTTATACAGCAGAAACTAACACACCACTGTAAAGCAATTATACTCCAATAAAGATGTTAAAAAAAGAAAAAAGTCATTCCCGACCCTACTCCACCACCAAAATATCGACTAAATAAAAGATGATATAAAACATGACACTGCAACTAGCTCAGTTGCTTAAATCCTGTTAGGATCAAGGTTTTCACCACTGATCCAAATGACAAAAGAGCAGGCAGAATCATTAAATTACTAGAGATGCCTTAAATTGAATTGAATAAAAAAAGGCCTCAGACAGGAATAAGCCTAAGAACCATAGAGATTAGAATTTCAGTTAATTGCAATTTCTACCAGTCAGAAGAAAATTGTGTGTGCGAAGGCGCGCGCGCGCACACACGCACACGCACACACAGAGGTTATTTCCAGAGTCACAAAACAGTATGCAATAATATGCAATACAACACCACAGTCAGTGAAAGAAAACTTCAATCCTGGGATGGCAATGTGGTATAAATGCCGGTATAAAGGACTGGCATTAGAAAGCTGGACTTGGTACCAGCTCTCTACTGAATAGCCATGGGATTTTCAGTACATCATGGGACTGTTCCAAGTCTCAGGCTCCTCAAACACAAATTTCCTCAATTACAATTTCCTAATCACAAACTGTGAGAATTAAATGCAATAATGTAAGTGAAAGTATACTAAAAAGCAAGCTCAAAACAATAGTAAATTGCTTCCTTTAACGGTTACCATCTAGAGGGGGAAAAGACGGGGGGCGGGGGGGACGACAAGAGATACTCCAGATGTCCCCATGGCCCAGCTGCATCTCTGTCCTTCCCCCAGCTTAGTGAAGTCCTGCTTGTATTCCATAAGATACACTAGTATCATCCCAATAGAACCCCTCTTTAATTCTGCGAGCTGGAGGTGGGTTCTGTCACTGCTAACTAAAAGAGGTCTAATTCACAGAATAACAGCCAATTCTTTCATTCCCCTTTCATTCTATAATCCCTCAAAAAAAAGCAGATGATCACAATGGACTGAGAGAAGTGACAAAAGAGCAACATGCATGGCCTCCTGGGCCAGAGAATAAGAACACAGTCCCTGTTTATGTGTGGTTATGTACCCACACCTCTCCCCCAACACATGGCCCAATGCCTAGAGTGGAGAAAACAGTTAAGCTGTGGGTGCCTGAGTACATATGAGTAAAAGAATAAGCAATTTTGGGTGGCAGTATTCGGGTAAGTCCAGGACTACAGCCACCAGCCTGGGGTCCTCTGCATGCGGCCAGCAGCTAAAGCTGTCACGATGGACGAGAGCCCTTAAACAGTGAGGCTAGAGTGAGATAATGATGATGACAACGACGACGACCACAACAAAGACAACTACGTCTTCACAGCCACACTGATGACAACAGGCCAGGCGCTGTGTGAAGCGCACACTTTATCCTTGGGAGAACCCAATGAGGAAGGTACTACTTTTATCCCCACATTATAGACAAGGGGACGAAAGCTCAGAGATAAAGAGAGACCAAAGGACTCGATTTTGGAGAATGTTTCTTTTAAAGGATGTTAGGAAAAAAAGTAATTTAAGAGAAGAGGCCAGAGTTATCAGTACTATCAAATGCTACAGAAACCAAGGCTGGAAAGAGCATCAACAGAAGTCTATCCTGCCTCTATTTTCTCACTGCCAACCAGTTTACCCCTGGTACTCTACTAAAACAATTCCTGCAAAAGTCTCAAATCACCATTTTGCTCAATCTAAGATATACACACTACTCTATATAAAATAGATAACCAACAAGGACCTAGTCTACAGCACAGGGAACTATACTTAATATTTTATAATAACCTATAAGGGAGAAGAATCTGAAAAAGAAGAGATACATACACATGTATAACTGAATCACTCTGCTGTACACCTGAAACTAACACAACATTATAAATCAACTATACCTCTAAATAAATAAGACCTCTTCAGCCCTCATTCAAGGAGGTGCAGTGCTTGTTTCTACTGACCACTCACTCCTCCTTGAAACACTGCCTTCCACGGGCTCCAACCCTATACTCTCCCACTCTCCTTCCACCTCCCTGGTTGCGCCTTCTCAAGAATCTCTTCCTCAGCCTGTTCCTTAAATGCTGTCAACTCTTCTCAATCCTCATACTCTCTCTGGGTGAGCTCATCCACCACTTATGTCTTCAATCATCCACCTGCTAATGACTCCCAAACGTATCTTCTGTCCAGACGGCTCTCCTGAGCTGTAGACATCAAACCTAACACAGCTTAAATAAAACTCATCATTCTCCTACCCAAACCTACTTACCCATTTACCTAAGTCAGTGAACGGTATCACTTACCCCAGAAAATCATCCTCCCCTCCCCTCTTCCTCAAATCCAATCAACTACCAACCTCTTTTATTTCTACCTCTTTACTACCTCTACCATGGGCCTACTTTAGCCCATTGCCACTGTTACTCTGCTAATGCAGGCCTTATCATCTCTTCCCTGGATTTTTAAAACAACCCTTAGAGGAGACACTCCTTTCCTCCAGTCCTTGCCTCTCCTTCTCTAGACTGTAAATTCAATGAGAGTAAGAACTATGCCTGATTTACCACAGTATTCTAGTATTTGTCATAATAGTAAGCATATGACAGGCAATAAATGAGTATTTGTTCAAAGAAAGAATGAAACAATGAGCTCCAGCAGATGGGGGAGATAGAGACCGGATTACAGATAACAAGTGGCAAGGAAATATGTATCACTGACAGTGATCTCCTGGAGGGAAATTAGATGACCACAACAAAAATATTTCACACAAAATTCTCCTCTCAGAAAGATAACCTCATCAACATAAACATGAGAACGAAAAGAAATATAGTTACAAGCTGAAAGATATATATGCATTCAGAGCTAACTTTAATAATACTGTGTTAAAATCTATTTTGTATTAAAAAACATGAAAGAGTCAAGAAGAAGCAAATATTTGTTCTTTAAACATACTTCCAATTACCTGGCAGGTTTTAAAAACAGGCTTCTTATAAATACAAGCAAAATGTTACCTGTTCTTCCAGATAGCCTACTAACTTCCTACCCATAACTACTCCTATGTATCTCATCTTGGAGTGCCACCATGAAAAAAGGCAGAGAATTACGGAGAAGAAAATGTTAAGGAATAGTCACAGTTGCACAAGTCAAGAAATGTCTGTGGTATAAAGCTATATCATCAAGCTGTGAAAAATGTTCAATATTTAAGGTGAGATTCAACTATCTGGATCTAAATTTAACATCCAGGGAACCTTGAATTAGTCATTTGGCTGGAAAATCCATGTTAGCAGCCAAGAAGCTGCCTTGCTTGGTCACGAAGATACACACACAAGGTAGAAAATCAGTCCTGTTCTACTACTTATCTGCTGAGACCTTAATATCAGGTTTCTGCGTTTTCCCACTGACAGACAAAGGCATTAACCACAAAATACTTATTTCCCTACTTCTATGTTCTAAAAGATAAGAAAATACTGAACTCTGAGCTTAGGTCTTATAAGGTTTTATATGAAAAATTAAAAGAAACTGATCATCAATTATTTCATATCAAAATGGTCTTTGTTTTACACTCCTGTATCTCACATACACATTTTCATAATAAGCTTGGCTGAGCTAGTATTTTTCATTTCAAACAGGACATAGATGCCGTTTAATCTTCAAGGTTATCTAATACCTACTTCTAAGGGATAGAGATTAGTTTCACCACTTTTATTAATAACAATCTTCATGTAAAGAGCAGTTACTATTTGAGGAGTGCTGACTAATTCTCCATCTGCACTATGAAAAGAATAGGAAAAAATTATTAGCAATATAGAATGAAACACAGTAAAAATAAAAAGAACCAGTCCTGGCTCTAGTAACTGCCTTCCTGTGTCACTTCCCCACTTGTCAAGTCAGCCTCTCATGCTCAGTTTCTGAATTCTTGGTAGATAACCTCGAATGAACTTCTAGTTCTAATGTGTGGCAAATTAGGGAGTGAAATTAGAAAATAAACCCAGGCCCTTTTTGTTTGAATTAAAGTATTAGTATCATTCTTTCAAAAGCCTTTCCTAGGACAGTCTCCTCAACAAAAGATGATCAAAAAACTGAATGGTCATATGCAAAAGAATGAAACTGGAACACTCTCTTACACCATACACAAAAATCAACTCAAAATGAATTAAAGACTTGAACTTAGAACTGAAACCATATAACTCTTACATGAAAACACAGGAATAAGAGCCTTGACATTAGTCTTGGCAATGACTCTTTGGATTTGACACCAAAAGCAAAGATAAACAAGTAGAGAACCACATCAAATTAAAAGCTTCTGCACAGCAAAGGACACCATCAACAGAATGAAAAGCAACCTATGAATGGGAGGAAATATTTGCAAACCATATATATGATAAAAAGTTAATATCCCAAATGTATAAAGAACTCACACAACTCAAAAACAACAACACAAAACACAATCCGATTAATGGGCAGAGAAACTGAATAGACATTTTTCCAAAGACAAACAAATGACCAAAAGGTACACAAAATGGTGCTCAACATCACTAATCATCAGGGAAATGCAAATCAGACCATAAGGAGCTATCACCACACACCTGATAGAAGGGCTATCATCAAAAAGACATGAGATAACAAGTGTCAGGGAGGATATGGAGAAAAGGGAACCCTTGTACACTGTTGGGTGGGAATGTAAATTGATGCAGCCACTATGAAAAACAGTATGGAGGTTCCTCAAAAAATTAAAAGAACTACCATATGATCCTGCAATCCCACTTCTGGGCATATATCCAATAGAAATGAAAACAGACTCTCAAAAAATATCTGCACCCCCATGTTTATTGCAGCATTATTCACAAGAGCGAAGACACGGAAACAACCTAAGTGTCCATCAATGAATGAATAGATAACATACGCACACACACGCACAACCCCACGTTTCCACTGCAGGAAACAGGGGTTCGATCCCTGGTCGCAGAACTAGGATCCCGCATGCTGCGCGGCATGGCCACAAAACACACACACACACACACACACACACACACACACACACACACACACAGTGGACTATTATTCAGCCATGAGAAAGAAGGACATCCTGCCATTTGCGACAACATGAATGGACCTTGAGGGCATTAGGTTAAGTGAAATAAGTCAGACAGAGAAAGACAAATATATGTTCTCACTCATATGCGGAACCTAAAAGAGCCAAAGTCAAAGGAACAGAGACTAGAGTGGTGGCTGCCAGGGGCTATGGAAAACGGGTGATGGTGGTCAAGGAGTACAACCTTCAAGTTATAAGATGAGTAAGATCTGAGGAACTCAGGTAAAGCATAGTGATTATAGTTAATACTGTATTTTATAATACCTGAAAGTTACTAAGACAGTACATCTTAAAAGTTATCACCACAAAAAAGAAATGGTAATTATGTGATGTGATGCAGGTGTTAGCCAATGCTAGGGTAGTCATCATTCTGCAATATTTAAGTATATCAAATCAACACATTGTACACCTTAAACCTACACAATGTTATGTCAGTTATTATCTCAATAAAGCTAGGGGGAAGAAAAGCCTTTCACCCATTTGAAAAATCATATTTCATCATAATGGAACATTGGAAAATGTATCCGCAAATCCACTTCCCAAAGAAGAAAAGTTATGATTTCAGGTGTATATTCTTAGTACTTAGTTGTATACTGGTCTTAGTACAAGAACGTACAAGGTTTCTAGGGGAACTGTTTACGTGTCTCTAAGTCATCAGTCTGATTCTCAAGTGAGTCAATTAAGACTCATTTACTCTGTGGCGGCTGATCACACTTCTTAACATGTCCAGCTATTGCTGAGAGGCCTGCCATTGATCACAGCGGGGTGTGGGGTGGAGACTGTACGGGTGCGGGAATGGATGTGTCAGCGTAAATACCGCCCTTCTCCTGAGGAAGAACAAAATCAGGCCCAGGAAATGAGTTAGGACTGTGATCTTTACATAAGCCAGAAAGCAAAGTTCCATGGAGGATACAGACAACTTATCCTCTTAATTCCACCACCAACCAGCTTTGTGAAACTGTCAAATTATTGCAGCTTTCCCACTTCCTTGGGTAAATCTGGGATTAATAATAATGCCCCTACCTGTGATGAGGCCAACAGTAAGGCTCACTCAGGTGAGATGCCAGATGGCAGACTGCTTTGCGAAGCATAAATGCTACAAAACTACAGAACTCCGTGATGTCTGTGATGTTACAAAGAGTGTTCTCAAATTTTAGCATGTGTAGAATCATCTAGAGACTCCTGTAGGCCCTGCACTCAGGGATTCCAATTTAATCACCCCTCCCCACAGGGATAATTTACATTTCTAACTTTCAAGTGACATTGGTAGTGCTGGTCCTTAGACCCCCCTCTGTGTAGTGCTGAGATTTTTTAAAAAATAAAAATCGTTTCCTCTTATTTTAAAATTGTCTTCTTTGCATTTTTCTTAGTTATTCATTCATTAAACTTCCTGGGCACTTAGTACGTGCCCAGCCCTAAATCAGGCTGCAAACACAAAGTTAACCCCCCTCTTAAAAACTTACAGCCAATCTGATTAGAGAACATAATGATGATATGGGCCAGGAACTAGAGGAGCCCAGAAAAATAAAGTACAGCCTAAGATACACACAAAGGTGCTCTAATCATATCTGACCTCACCCCTAAACATCACCAAGGGAAGAATTTCATTTGACACACTTTTTTTTTTTTTTTTAGCACCAAACAGCTCAGCTTTTTAAAGAGGTTTAGTCAAAAAGAGCAAAGCCCAGGTCATCGTCAGACTCTTCAGATTCTTCTTTCTTCGCTTCCACCTTCTTCTCCTCAGCTGGGGCAGCAGTGGTGGAGGGGGCAGGTCACCTGCCTCGCACCGTGGATGAGGCTCCGGATGCTGACACCGGCCAAAGCCTTTGCAAACAAGCCTGGCCAAAAAGACTCAACATTTACACCGGCTGCTTTAATGAGGGCATTGATCTTTTCCTCCGTGACCGTCACCTCATCATCATGCAGGATGAGGGCCAAGTAGATGCAGGCGAGCTCCAAGGCGGAGGCCGTGGTGCGGGCGAGCGCTAGGGAGGGGCTGCCGGGCACGGTTCTAGTCGCCTGATGAAGTGAGGGCCTCACCCCAATGCAGCCTTAGCTTCCTCAGAAGGACGGAGCGGCTCAGCGGTAGCTGAGGAAAGCTGACACAAGTTTTTGTTTGTGTGCTTTTGCTATGAGAAAGATTCAGTGCCGGTTTGAGTGTGGAGTATCTTTGGATTATGACACCAGCAAGCACACAGAAAATGAAAAGATCTAAGGCAGCTCTACTATCTGCCAAATAAAGAAGTGGCCTTGATGCAACACGAAGGCAGACACCTAAATAACGTTATCAATAACCTAGAATGTAGATTTCATCCATCATTTCCTTAACTGGCCCCATCTCTAATATGAACCTCCTACAGTGTGCAAAACAAGAGAAATAAAAAGCATTTTTTTTTTACCCTGACAAATATAAAATAAATATTTAAGAAATGTAACACTGAGTAAGACCTCTAGCGCATTCAGCCAAGCTCCCTTTCTCCAGGGACTATAACTAAAGGACAACATAAGGATCAGAAAGACAGCTGTCCAACTGCACGTTTACCAAAGAGCTATGAACATTACCCACATTATTAATTCACCTGATATGCTAAGAGGCTATCATCTATTGCTTACCTGGGAAATCTAAAAAAAAAAAAAAAAAAACATACAAATGAACTTATTTACAGAACAGAAACAGAGTCCCAGACTTAGAGAAGGAACTTATGATTACCAGGGGGAAGGTGGTGGGGGGACAGTTAGGGAGTGTGGATTGACATGTACACACTGCTATATTTAAAATGGATAACCAACAGGGACTTACTGTATAGCACAGGGAACTCTGCTCAGTATTCTGTAACAACTAATTAGGAAAAGAATTTGAAAAAGAATAGATAGGTGTACATGTATAATTGAATCACCTTGCTGTACACCTGAAACTAACACAACATTGTTAATCAACTATACTCCAATATAAAATAAAATGTTAAAAAAAGAAGAAGCTATCATCAATTAAGTCTTACAAGAAAGTATGTAGATTTGGGACCAGTACTACCTTCCATGGTAATGAACTCTATATTTTAGTTAACAAATGGTGTAATAAACCCCATATGTAAAGAAGTAATTCCTTTCATTTGTTCTAAAAATATTTTAGTAAAGCTGCAGGGGATTATATTCTAGTTGAGGAATAGTGGAATTTCTTCCATATGTCCCTGGTTCATCCTATTCATACTCTTCAGTATTTAATAGCTGGGTGTATTTAGAGCATGTTCTCACTGATACATGTAATCAAAAGTAGAGATTTAATCAAATGGAATCATAATCACTGAAGTTAAATTTACTTGCTTCCCGCTTGCTTTGATTCAAATTAACGACTCATCTAAATTACATCGAGGCCCTTCCTGATTCCAAGCATGTCCAGGTGCTACACGCAGTGCTTGGGAATGGCTACAAGAAGCCACAAGGACAAATGCTTGACCTTGCTTCAAAGCTGCTCTTAAATGATTTTTCTGTAAAATAAAATGACCAATTCCACCAAATCCTACATTTCAGATACTTAGGTGAAGAGTAACTAATAGAGAAAGAAGAGATGAAAGGAAATGCTACTTATTTGAAAAAGAAATACATGCCTGACTCTAGCCACAGATATAAAGAAATCACGAGAAATATTTATTTCTCTTTCCATAAACACTGTACTTGTACCACAAAACTAAACTTGGGGCTTGAGCCTTTCGACTGTCTCATAGATAAAACCACTTTGTATGACTGGCCTATTACAACAGTATGCCCTCATTTCATTCATTCACTTCTGAATTTTTAAAGTACATTGCTCTAACTTTTAGAGCAGTAATTCAATGTATCTCTACAAATCTAAAGCCTGCAGAGACTGAGAAATCGGGGGCTGGGGGAGTGGGGAGTTTTAGGAAATGAGGCAAATACCAACTATGAAGAAAAACATGACTATAAAGTGGATGATCCAATGTTAGAATTATTCAGCGAGTATTCACCTAACACTGACAATCAATTACATGACAGACACTTAGGAGGCAGAAACGAAAAGGGTATACAGTCCATTACAATACAATGTAATACGTGTTATGACTATTTAAAAGTAGCATGGCCACTCCTTCAGATTCCAGATCAAAAATATAAAGACTAGAAGAAAGTTTGGGAAATTTTATTTATAATCTAAGAGTGAAGAAGACCTAAGTTCTGACACAAAACCCAGACACTTTAAAAGGAAACATTGATAAATACAACCTCATAAAAATAAAAACAATGTATACATGATCAGACATCATAAAGTCAAAAGAGAAAGAAGCTGGAGTGAAATTAGAATATAAATCCCAAAGAACTAATTTTCTTGATATATAAAAAGTTCCTGCAAATCAACAGAAAGACAAACATACTGGAAAAATAGATGTTCACTACTTTTCAGTAAGGAAATAAAACATTATTTGACCACTGTACTATTGAAAATTTCAACTTTTAAACAAGTCGGCTTTTAGGATAGGATAATGAACCATCCTGTACTTATCACCCTGATTCAATAAGTATCATTTATCACTAATCTTGTTTTAGCTATAACTACACTCACCCTCAACCCAGATTATTATGAAATAATATATCCATATATAACATAGATATCATAACAATGAATTACTTTTTACACAAATAAGAAGTTTAACCTCACTCAAATTTTCTCTAAAAAATACAAATCAAAACCACCTTGGAAATACCATTTCACCGATCAGATTGACAAAGATAAAAACATTCTGATAATACAATCTGTTTACTAGAGACTACAGGAACTCTCAAACATTACTGATGACATGAAAACTTGGTATTATCTCTAAGAAAAACACATTTGGCAATAATTATCAAAATCGAATAAACCACAAAAATCTAATCAACCAGCAAAGAACTCTGAAAATGGCACAACAAGAATCGGATGCTCTCCTTCTCACATCTTGTATGTCATCGTCAAGGTAACTGCACAACTAGAAGAATAACTAGCAGGTGCTATCAAATGAATGGAGCTTGATAACTACAACTTGTATAAAACAACAGTAAAAGCTGCCTTACTTTATTATTTAAAATACACACACACACCATCCCCCCCAGACACAAGACACACACTAATGCCCACCTACCCAGACCAGATTAGGTCCCCATGGTTATATGCTCTCATGGCACATTTTGCTTTTCCTCTGCAGCACTTATCACAGTTTATAATAATACACTTATCTAAAGGTTCTCTTATTAATGCCTTTCTTCCCCTCTAGACTTTAAACTCCATAAGGACAGGGATCATGTCGTATTTGTGTGGCATTTGAGCCCAGTTCCTGGTCCATGACTGATATTCAATATAAGTGGAATTCATTCTTTCATTCAAAATATATTTATTATGGGTCTGGTGGGCTCTGTGCCTACATTCTGGATATATGGTGCTGAACAAGGCAAACTAGTTCTCTCTTCTCTTGAAGCTTCCATTCTAGGAGTAGTCAGAAAATAACCAAACATGCACACACACACACACACACACACACACACCATAAAAAGTAACTTAATGAACATGATCCAGTTGATCTGCAAACACGTACTGTTTTTCCACACTAATACCCCCAATCAGCATTTCCATTTGTAATGATTTCTTTTGATTAAAATAACTTGAGTTATACTTTAAATTAATTCTTAAATAATGAATTTATTTTTCACTATAACTTAATAACAGTTGCAAAATAAAGGGGGAGGGAGCCTATAACCTTACTATCCAAACACAACTACTTTTAGCATTAAAGCATATTCCTCTCCCGTTTCTTCCATGAATTTTTCCTCAGTATAACAGTGAGCACAGAATATGCAATGTTCTCTGCTTTTTATATCAGACGCTTAATCTTCCCTCATTCATAATAGAGATCAAGGAACATCACAAAATGGTCTCCTTCCAAAAAGGGAAAAGGTCTCCCTGGCAGCCACTGTCCATTCATTCAATCCTTTCTGCCCTCTTCAGATCAATAGTCTTACCAAAGTGGAGCAGGCCTCCAGCACCTCCCCAGTCTGCTTTCACTTTTAACCAGGACCACTTTCAAGTAAGTCAAGTAGCTGTTACATGCCAATCCCTCTCTTTTCCCACATTCTTCTCTCTCACATATTCTTAACAAGGTATCACACCTTTGAGAAGATTTTGTTCCATGTATTTTTCACGCTTTTCTTATTTGCTAAATAGTAAAGGACTTCCTACAGCTTTTCTGAACAAAAATGAAAATGTTCATGAGCTAGATTTTGGGCAAGAACCAATAGCTAGGCAGCAGGAGTTGAAGAAACTGGTTATGGGCTGCACAGGCTGCAGACCACACAAGCCATCTGATATTGAAGACATTGCCTGCCTTTCTGAGGAAATTATGGGTAGCAGGTGGTTCTGGGAGATTTAAAAAGCCCTTGTTACCCTAATGTTTATCAACTTGGCAACAATAGTAGTTGAATATTTTCCTTTCATAGTAAACAGAGGTTTGTAGACACTTGATAATGAATGAACAGGAAGACAAAATATTTCTCCTATAAACAGACAATAGATAGGTTGGGGGATCAAGAATAAAATAAAATAGTAAGTGGGTGACCAAAGTGATTTTTGAAAACTGTCTGTGAAAGTATTCTGGCTCTGCAGGAAGTGAAAGCAAAACAGAGTTCACTAGTCTGGTTCCTACTACTTTTCTAGCAAAATAGCACACAACATTAATTCTCTTTACATAAAGACAAATGAAAACAGGCCTGCAATGCATCACAACCAGAATATATTTAAGAAGATGATGCTGAACAATGAGACTTTTAGGGAAAGTTACAATTCTGGTGCCTAGCCTCAGAGTAGCATTTATATGCTAACGATTTGGAATAGGTTATTTCATTGGCGGGGTGGGGGTGGGGGGTAGTGAGGGAGAGAATCATTTTGTGGAAGAAGGATTCATGGTTGTTTTTGCCTATGCTCCAACTTCCTTTAAGGAAAACAGTCTCTTACACCTTTAACGTAAGATTTCTTGAATGGTAAAAGATAATATTAATAATAATGTAAAGTATTCTGACTTTACTTCTCTCTAAAATAATGTCACTCACACCTCCCAGTACAGTTTAACACAAGGTATCATGCAAGCTTCAAGGATAATCTGACAATATCCTTTCTAAACTTCTAAACCTCTAGAAGCAACAATGCAATCACTTTTGAATGAAGTTTCCCAGGTAATTAATTCTTGAGGAGTTTTAAAGCATTTGTTGGCACACAGCTACCATAGACTAGCTCCAAATTATCAGCCATTTGGAACACCAACCCAAGAATTTAATCTTTGATTTTCGAAAAGAGTGGTTCCAAATATTTGCTTACTCTGTACTATTTTATCTAATAATAAGGAGTTTTGGCCCAATATTTCATATTTGTACATTTTATAAAATGGGATCATGTTATAGGCATGAAATCAAGACAAATAGCTTGCTCACTTGCAGGTGTCCAATATATCCTACCTACAAAGGCCTTTAAAATACTGACAAAAAAACAAAACTTAAAGAGGGAAAAATACCCTCCTGCTGACTCATTCTTCACAGAGAAACATTTATTATTTCCTGGGGCAGTATGCCGAATTTCCACTTCTGTTGCTGTAATTTCCACTTGTGAATTTTGGAAGGTGCCGAAGGAACGGAAGAGGAAGAGGTCAAAATCCTAGGAAAGACACGCTGCTGCTAAGGGGACTGTAATGAGAACTACGGAACAGTTACTGACCCGTGTCCTTTTCGTTTTATTTCCAATTTATACTATAGTCATGCTATTTCCCTATGAAAGTTCATTGTACTCATCTTGGGACTTGCAGCAACTGGGCAAACAGCAAATCAGAATTCTGGAGTGTTCATTAGTAAGGAGGCAAAAGGTCTACACAAAAATCCAGGCACCAGGCAAAGAAAGAAGAAAAGCACAGTTCCATTCAGAACCATTCCCAGCTTCTCTGGATCACAGTGTGAGTGATCAAAGAACATGAAAGTTGAGAAAGGAACCAAGAATAAATAAACTTATGTATTCACATACACGCACAGATGCATGTAATGGTACCTACTGGCACTGCTCTACCAAGCTCTAACCATATAACCTCATCTAACACGAGCAACCCTGTAAGACAGGTTCTGTTTTCCTCAGTTACAGAGCTGAAATTCAAAGTCAGGTCTGCTCAGCTCCAAAACCCATGCTCCTCAAAACACGTGCTTTGAAATACTCTGTGGCGTAAGAGGGGTGGAGAATGTTTTCTTCACCAATCGTACTTCTAAATGAAGTGTACAAGGGAATTAATTTTTGAAGACTTCTAAAGTATAATTAAGATCACTATTATTTAGAAAAAACAAAAGAATATAGAAAATGTAAACAGAATACATTATTTTCTTCAAAATTTTAAAGTGGGGAACTCCATACTAAGCTATTATTATTTCTCCTTAAATTTGTTTATCTTCTTTAAAAAAAAAAAAAATTTAAGTCCTAAGTACAAACAGAATTTCCTTCACAACGTGTCAACAAGATTATGAACTCTGTCGAACACACACTATCTCACGCCTCCCAGGAACACACATTATTTGAGCAACTCAGAAGAAATGCCCTACTTTGCCCTCTGTTCTCAGATAAAATTGTAGTTTCCATTGGCCTTTTCCCTTCAAACGACAAATTCCTGCCTTGCCCATATCTGGTGTACGTGGAGGGCTGGGGAATAGAACAGAGAAAGGGAAGGAGGGAACAAAGATCCACGTAGAGTGAATCTTGGATTTTCTAGGAAAGCCTCAATTTGAAATATCTTCTGCCACCATCAGATGACATTACACTAGTGCCCTAAGCTCTGGTTTGGCAGACATGAGCTCCCAGTGTATCACAGTCAAGACCGAGTTAGGATCAGAGGACAATTTCAGTTTTCCCCTTATGAAAGAAGAATTATGAAATCCAAACCTTATTAGTTGTTTTAAGTACATCAAGGAATCCCTGAGACTGATTTGCCTATTGGCAAATATCACTACACATTCAAGAAGAAAGCACGGGACAGAGGAAATACCATGGACTTGCATTCACCTGGAAGGCCAGCCACTTGTTCTGTGACCTTAAGCTAATTACTTCAGCTCTGAACCCCAGTTTCCTTAACTATAAAATGTGGGTACTAAGTAATCAGCTCAAAAAGTTATAGTGAGAATTAAATAATATACATAAGTTGCCTTGAATATAGTTAAGTGCTTAAGAAATATTCAATAATTGCTACATTCTTTCATTTGAGTATGGACAACATGCTTTAAAACTTCTCAACTACCTCAAAAACCACCTGAACTATGCCTCTTCAAGCTGTTTTCACCAGTCTGAGTTTGTATGGGCCATAGTATACAGAGTTCAAGAAACAACATAAACCTAAGATATTTACTTACCCCACCCACCCTAGAAAAGGTACAGTAAATACAATGATCAAAACCACAAACCATGGGACTTCCCTGGTGGCACAGTGATTAAGAATCCGCCTGCCAATGCAGGGGACATAGGTTGCATCCCTGGTCCGGGAAGATCCCACATGCTGTGGAGCAGCTAAACCCGTGTGCCACAACTACTGAGCCTGCACACCACAACTACTGAAGCCCATGTGCCCTAGAGCCCAGCATGGCTCAACTACTGAGCCCACGTGTCACAACTACTGAGTCCACACATCACAACTACTGAGCCCACACGCCACAACTACTGAAGCCTGTGCACTCTAGGGCCCATGGGATGCAACTACTGAACCCACGTGCCTAGACCTCACACTCCGCAACAACAGAAGCCACTGCAATAAGAAGCCCGTGCACTGCAACAAAGAGTAGCGTCTGCTCGCCTAAACTAGAGAACGCCTGCACACAGCAGTGAAGACCCAACGAAACCAAAAACAAAAAAACCCACACAAACCACACCCCCACCTACCTTGGTTGGTTCTCAGCCGTGAGGTTCTCTCCCCTCTGGTAACCACTGTCAGCCACCTGGGTTGTAGACCTCTTCACAATTTGCTTCAGCTCCCGCTCCAAGCGTTCTTTGATCGCCTTAACTGTCTCTGGGATCTTCTTCAGTTTGGCCAGCCCCTTGATGAGGATACCCATAAAAAGGGTGCTGTTCTCCTCTGGATCCAACTCCAAATCCTCCTTGATGTCCTGAAGGTTTATCTCCTTCACTGTAAAAAAATTAATAAATAGCCACAGATTCTATCAGCAAATCAAAAAACAGAATGAGTCTACAAAAATGTAATTATTCCCTTAAAGGAATCAGAGAGGTTTTTCAATTAAATTTGAAATTAAATTATACTTACACAGTAACTATCTAAGAATCACACACACACACACACAAAAACAGTTACGTTCCTCATATTAATACCCATCAATTAATAAGAGAGAGAAGAAATTAAAAGTAAGCAAATCTCCACAGAAATTTTTCCACAGACTACCATTTCTACAGTGAGTCATTTATTAACATTGGTGACATTTATTAACCTTCACTGTTTATAAAATGCCATACTTGGTGCTGCAGGAGAATTCCAAAGAGCCAGACCATAGTCTAAAATTCCTACTTATTAGTTAGAGATAAGTAGCTTGATAAAAAGACATTATACATACATGTGGAAAAGAAAAGGTAAATAAGTTAAAATTATAACCAATAAGAGAGATGAAGAAAAAGAAAGGAAAAATAATAGGTACAAGTCAGACAAGACTGAGGAAAAGAGTAATGAAGAGCATCTCATAAATACAAAAGAACAACATTCTATTTTTATTTAAAAACATGTCCACCAAAGCATCATTATCCATTGAAGACAGGTCTTGCTAAACCATGGAAGTTTTCTGAGTAGTATTATATGTCGAAAGTCTCTGCAGATGTTTAGACTACAACTTTCATCCAAACCATCTGGTTTCTAACAGTGGTTCTTAACCCCTGCAGGAGCTGGGGAGAGGGCAGGGCTGGGATCTGAGACTTCTGTCACCTACTGAAAACCACAGGCGTTTCCCTCGAGCTAACATGTATATACACAAAACTTCTCATATGACTTCAGGGGTTTCCACAACTACCAAAAGAACTGCAGGTTGAAAACCTCTGGCCCAAAAATAATTCTCTCATTTTACAAACGGCTGAATTAAGATAGACAAAAGCAAAAGTGAATACCAGCCTATGGACCCTAACAAAGTTGTCCCCATCCTCCCCTCTCCTCCACTCCTCTAAACAACTGAAAGGTTTTAAAAATGTGATATCCTGAAAGAACATATACATCCTTTACTAGATTCAAGCTCAACTACACAACACAAACCACTCCAAGTTGTTTAACACCACTGGAGCGTTTTGAAATCTACTTATTTAAGGAAGAATGAAAATATCCCAGTATATGGAATAAGTCCTTCTAACCACTGTATAACATCTCTGAAACCTCTACTTCAGATGACATGTAGGCTATTCTCAATCTCTTTTTTGTTCGCAACTCATAAAATGCACTTAAGTACGAACATTTAATGTTCATTTAATGACACCCATGATATAATTACTTACACAAATTTGTTCTTAAGTGAATAAGTCCTCTACAGATTTATGCATAATTCTGCTGCCTTACTTCAACTCACTAGACCCCTGAAACCCACAAGAGAGAAGCACACAGAGAATGACCAAATCCATATGGTTTCCTTCACAGTGTAGAGGGCATTTGATGATACCATATTTAATTTTAAATATCTTAACAGCAGCAAACTGGGTGTAGAACCAAAAAGGCTTAAAGCCTCTAAACTGACATGACAATTCTGAAGGCAAGTCGAAAAAAGTCATCGATATTTCCAGACGTGACATTCCAATAACAGACATTTTAGTTACTGGTTTTGTTTCACACATGAAGAGGTAGACACCTCAGGCCACAGAATCACTCCATGCTGCAAAACCAACCTCAACAGCAGCAAAGTACTTAGCAACCAGGGAGCCATCTAAATTCAGCATGGCAGAGGGGGAAAATGAAACAAAACTATAAGCAGAGCTTTAAGCAGGCAAGAAGGTAACAGAAACTTAGCTGGGACAAAAGTCATCTTCACAAGAGCACATATGAATCATAGACAGGACACACGCAAAGGGCCACCTAAACATCTAAGGCACCTGCTGCAAGAGTGCTTGGGTAATGAGGTACACGTAGTTGAAATCAATAAGCCCCTAGATTAAGTGGCGTATGGCTACTTATATGCACACTAATATGATAGCCTATTAAAAAATAACAAATAAGCAAGGTATGAATAATAAAATGTCACAGCCCCAAATGGCACATTTGTTTACAACCTTATCTGTTTGTCTCCCAAAATCTCCTAGAGCATAAACACTGAAAAGAGCCAGTATTAATTAATTTATATTATCTATTTCACTTACACCAGCTGAAAATTAAAAGGCAATTTAAAAAATAATATAGAGCTGAGGCTCGGGCTTCGGAGGTCAGATCCCAGGGAGAAGACTGGGGTCGGCTGCGTGAACACAGCCTGATGGGGGCTAGTGCACCACAGCTAACCGGGAGGGAGCCTGGGAAAAAGTCTGGAAGTGCCTACAAGTCAAAACACCATTGTTGCAGGATGGGTAAGGAGAGGGGATTCAGAGTACCACCTAAACGAACTTCAGAGACAGGCTCAAGCCACAGATATCAGAGCGCACACCAGAGACGGGCATGAAAGGCTAAGGCTGCGCAGCCACCAAAAAGCTTGCGTGCAAACACAGGTCACTCTCCACACCTCCTCTCCTGGGAGCCTGTGCAGCCCGCCCCTGCAAGGGTCCCGGGATCCAGGGACAACCTACCCAGAACACACGGCGCACCTCAGGCCTCTGCAATGTCACACTGGCCTCTGCTGCCACAGGCTCACCCCGCATTCCGTACCCCTCCCTCCCCCAGACTGAGTGAGCCAGAGCCCCCCAATCAGCCACTCCTTTAACCCCGTCCTAACTGGGTGGGGAACAGACACCCTCAGGTGACCTACACACATAGGCGGGGCCAAATCCAAAGCTGAGCCCCAGGAGCTGTGCAAACAAAGAAGAGAAAGGAAGATTTCTCCCAGCAGCCTCAGAAGCAGCGGATTAAATCTCCACAATCAACTTGATGTGCCCTGCATCTGTGGAACACCTGAGTAGACAAGGAATCATCACAGAACTGAGGCAGTGGACTTCAGGAGCAACTGTAGACTTGGGGTTTGCTGTATGTGACTGACTAGTTTCTGATTTTTATTTTTATCTTAGTATAGTATTTAGGACTCATTATCATTGGTGGATTTGTTTATTGGTTTCGTTTCTCTATTTTTATAATTTTTTTATTTTAATAGTATTTTTTTACTTTTATTTTAATAACTTATTTTATTTTTTTCCTATCTTTCCTTTTCTTTCTCTCTTTTCCTCAGAGCTCTGTGGCTGACAGGGTCTTGTGCTCCAGCGGGGTGTCAGGCCTCAGCCTCTGAGGTGGGAGAGCCGAGTTCAGGACATTTGACCACCAGAGACCTCCTGCTCCCATGTAATATCAATAGGGGAGAGCTCTTCCAGAGATCTCTATCTCAATGATAAGATCCATCTCCACTCAACGACCAGCAAGCTACAGTGCTGGACACCCCATGCCAAACAACCAGCAAGACAGGAACACAAACCCACCCATTAGCAGAGAGGCTGCTTAAAATCATAATAAGTTAACAGACACCCCAAAACACACCACCTGACGCAGTCCTGCCAACCAGAAAGACAAGATCCAACCTCATCCACCAGAACACAGGCACCAGTCCTCTCCACCAAGAATCCTACACAGCCCACTAAACCAACGTTACCCACGGGGGCAGACACCAAAAAGTGGGAAATACAAACATGCAGCCTGCAAAAAGGAGACCCCAAACACAGTAAGTTAAGCAAAACGAGAAGACAGAGAAACACAGCAGATGACAGAGTAAGGTAAAAGCCAACCAGACCAAACGAAGAGGAAATAGGAAGTCTACCTTAAAAAGCATTCAGAGTAATGACAGTAAAAACGATCCAAAATCTTGCAACTAGAATGGAGAAAATACAAGAACCATTTAACAAGGACTTAGAAGATCTAAAGAGCAAACAATGATGAACAACAGAATAACTTAAATTTAAAATTCTCTAGAAGGAATCAATAGCAGAATAACTGAGGTAGAAGTATGGGTAAGTGACCTGGAAGATAAAATAGTGGAAATAACTAACACAGAGCAGAATAAAGAAAAAAGAATGAAAAGAATTGAGGACAGTCTCAGAGACCTCTGGGATTTTAAACACACCAATATTTGAATTACAGGGGTCCCAGAAGAAGAAAAGAAAAAGGACTGAGAAAATATTTGAAGGGATTATAGTTGAAAACTCCCCTAATATGTGAAAGGAAATAGTCAATCAAGTCCAGGAAGCACACAGCCCCATACAGGATAAATCCAAGGAGAAACACACCAAGACACATATTAATCAAACTATCAAAAATTAAATACAAACAAAAAATATTAAAAGCGGCAAGGGAAAACAACAAATAACATACAAGGGAATCCCCATAAGGCTAACAGCTGCTCTTTCAGCAGAAACTCTGCAAGCCAGAAGGGAGTGGCAAGATATATTTAAAGTGATGAAAGAGAAAAACCTACAACCAAGATTACTCTACCCAGCAAGGATCTCATTCAGATTCGATGGAGAAATTAAAACCCTTACAGACAAGCAAAAGCTAAGAGAATTCAGCACCACCAAACCAGCTTTACAACAAATGCTAAAGGAACTGTTCTAGGCAGGAAAAACAAGAGAAGGAAAAGACCTACAAAACAAGCACAAAACAATTAAGAAAATGGTAACAGGAACATACATATCTATAATTACCTTAAATGTAAATGGACTAAATGCTCCCACCAAAAGACACAGACTGGCTGAATGGAGACAAAAACAAGTCCATATATATGCTGTCTACAAGAGATCCACTTCAAACCTAGAGACACATACAGACTGAAAGTAAGGGGATGGAAAAAGATATTCCATGAAAATGGAAATCAAAAGAAAGCTGGAGTAGCAATTCTCACATCAAACAAAATAGACTTTAAAATAAAGACTACTACAAGAAACAAAGAAGGACACTACATAATGATCAAGGCATCAATCCAAGAAGAAGATATAACAATTGCAAGATATTTATGCACCCAACATAGGAGCACCTCAATACACGAGGCAAATGCTAACAGCCATAAAAGGGGAAATCGACAGTAACACAATAATATCAGGGGACTTTAACACTCCAGTTTCACCGATGCACAGATCATCCAAAACGTAAATAAATAAGGAAACACAAGCTTTAAATGACACATTAAACAAGATGGACTTAATTGATATTTATAAGACATTCCATCCAAAAACAACAGAACACACTTTCTTCTCTAGTACTCATGGAACATTCTCCAGGATAGATCATACCTTGGGTCACAAATCAAGCCTTGGTAAATTTAAGAAAACTGAAATCGTATCAACTATCTTTTCCGACCACAACACTATGAGACTACATATCAATTACAGGACCACCTCACACCAGTTAGAATGGGCATCATCAGAAAATCTACAAACAACAAATGCTGGAGAGGGTGTGGAGAAAAGGGAAACCTCTTGCACTGTTGGTGGGCATGAAAATTGATACAGCCACTCTAGAGAACAGCATGGAGGTTCCTTAAAAAAATAAAAACATAATTACCATATGATCCAGCAATCCCACTATGGGGCATATACCCAGAGAAAACCATAACTCAAAAGACACATGCACCCCAATGTTCTTTGCAGCAATATTTACAACAGCCAGGTCATGGAAGCAACCTAAATGCCCATCGACAGACAAATGGATAAAGAAGTTGTGGTATATATATACAATGGAATATTAGCCATAAAAAGGAATGAAATTGAGTCATTTGTTGACACGTGGATGGACCTAGAGACTGTCATACAGAGTGAAGTAAGTCAGAAAGAGAAAAACAAATATCGTATATTAACGCATGTATGTGGAACACAGAAAAATGGTACAGATGAACCGGTTTGCAGGGCAGAAGTTGAGACACAGATGTAGAGAACAAATGTATGGACACCAAGGAGGGAAAGCCACGGGTGGGGGGGGAGATGGTAGTGTGCTGAATTGGGCGACTGGGATTGACATGTACACACTGATGTGTATAAAATTGATGACTAATAAGAACATGCTGTATAAGAAAATAAATAAAATGTAAAAATTAAAAAACAACTAATACTAAATTTCTTTGGGTTATTTGCATGGAAATATGTTAATATAAATGTTTCAGACATTACATGAAATTCCTAAAAATCTTATATGTTCTGGTATAATGTTATGTCATAATTCTAGTTATTACTTTTAAACATATATCTCAGAAATAATGAAATTTCCTTGTCAATTGCATTATTATGAACTTTCATCAAATCTTTAACCGTGGTCATTTTTAAGTCTTTTGTCATTTACAGACAGTCCTGGGTGTACTCTGATGCTTTTGCAAAAATGTTCCTATAAAAGAGTTTCATCTTCAAGGAATTCATGGAAAAGACTCTGACAAGTACAGGTTTCTGGTAACTGACTATACGGCTGAACTGAATGGATAAGCATTTTCAGAAATCTAATGGAAAACTGACGAATTCATAAAAGTGCTAACAAAAGATCAAGATGAAAAAAAGATTAATTACATGGGACTGAGTGAACTGATGAGGATATTATAATTTTTGTGACTTTCTGTTTGAATTTTTTTTAAATGTGATAAAAAAACAAATGTAACTTTAAAGATGTGCATAGTATCTCAGAGTATATTTAACAATTTCCTCATTGTTGAAAATTTAGTTTAATATTTGTTAGAGCAAACATTACTTTATACACATACTTGTCTGCCTTTCTCTCTGTTTATTCCTTATGATTGATTTCTAAAACAGCGCCATTTTACTGAATTGTATTTACTTCCTACTGGAACACTGCATTTATTTATATTGTGAAAGTCATATTTTTCTGTCTATTCAAGTATGTATAATACCTAGTTTTGTTCATTGCAAAATAGACATAAATTCTTTCAATTCAAAAAAAGACTAAAAAATACAAACACATGGATGATAAGCAATACACTGCTAAATAACCAAGAGATGACTGAAGAAATCAAAGAGGAAATCAAAAATAACTAGAAACAAATGACAATGAAAACACGACGACCCAATACCTATGGGATGCAGCAAAAGAGTGCTAAGAGGGAAGTTTACAGCAATACAGTTCTACCTCAAGAAACAAGAAACACCTCAAATAAACAACCTAACTTTACACCTAAAGCAATCAGAGAAAGAAGAACAAAAGAAACCCAAAGTTAGCAGAAGGAAAAAAAAATCATAAGGATCAGATCAGAAATAAATGAAAAAGAAATGAAAGCAAAGATCAGTAAAACTAAAATCTGGGTTATTTAAGAAGATAAACAAAATTGATAAACCACTAGCCAGACTCATCAAGAAAATAGGGGAGAAGACTGAAATCAACAGAATTTGAAATAAAAAAGGAGAAGTAACAACTGACACTGCAGAAATACAAAGGATCATGAGAGATTACTGCAAGCAAATTTATGCCAGTAAAATGGACAACCTGGAAGAAATGGACAAATTCTTAGAAAAGAACAACCTTCTGAGACTGAACCAGGAAGAATTAGAAAATATAAACAGACCAATCACAAGCACTGAAATTGAAACTGTGATTAAACATCTCCCAACAAACAAAAGCCCAGTACCACATGGCTTCACAGGCAAATTCTATCAAACATTAAGAGAAGAGCTAACACCTATCCTTCTCAAACTCTTCCAAAACATAGCAGAGGGAGGAACACTCCCAAACTCATTCTATGAGGCCACCATCACCCTGATACCAAAAACAGATGAAGATGTCACAAAGAAAGAAAACTACAGGCCAATATCACTGATGAACATAAATGCAAAAATCCTCCACAAAACACTAGCAAACAGAATCCAAGAGCAGATTAAAAGGATCATACACCATAATAAAGTGGTGGTTATCCCAGGAATGCAAGGATTCTTCAATATATGCAAATCAATTAATGTGACACAAAATATTAACAAACTGAAGGATAAAAACCATATGATAATCTCAATAGATGCAGAAAAACCTTTTGACAAAATTCAACACCTATTTATGATAAAAACCCTCCAGAAGTAGGCACGAAGAGAACTTACCTCAACATACTAAAGGCCATATATGACAAACCCACAGCCAACATCGTTTTTAATGGTGAAAAACTGAAATCATTTCCACTAAGATCAGGAACAAGACAAGGTTGCCCACTCTCAACACTGTTATTCAACATAGTTTTGGAACTTTTAGCCACAGCAATCAGAGAAGAAAAAGAAAAGGAATCAAAATCAGAAAAGTAAAACTGTCACTGCTTACAGATGACATAATACTATACATAGAGAATCCTAAAGATGCTACCAGAAAACTACAAGAGCTAATCAATGGATGTGGTAAAATAGCAGGATACAAAATTAATGCACAGAAATCTCTTGCATTCCTATACACTAATGATGAAAAATCTGAAAGAGAAATTAAGGGAAAATGCCCATTTACCACTGCAACAAAAAGAATAAAATATCTAGGACTAAACCTACCTAAGGAGACAACAGACCTATATGCAGAAAACTATAAGACGCTGATGAAAGAAATTAAAGATGATACAAACAGAAAGAGAGACATACCATGTTCCTGGATTGGAAGAATCAACATTGTGAAAAAGACTATACTACCCAAAGCAATCTACAGATTCAATGCAATCCCTATCAAACTACCAATGGCATTTTTCACAAAACTAGAACAGAAAATTGCACAATTTGTATGGAAGCACAAAAGACACCAAATAGCTAAACCAATCTTGAGGAAGAAAAACGGACCTGAAGAAATGAGGCTCCCTGACTTCAGACTATACTACAAAGCTACAGTAATCAAGACAGTGGGGTCCTGGCACCAAGAAAAGAAATACCGATCAATAGAACAGGATAGAAAACCCAGAGATAAACACACGCACATATGGTCACCTTACCTTTGATAAAGGAGGCAAGAATATACAATGGAGAAAAGACAGCCCCTTTAATAAGTGGTGCTGGGAAAACTGGACAGCTACATGTAAAAGAATGAAATTAGAACACTACCTAACACCATACACAAAAATAAACTCAAAATGGATTAAAGACCTAAATGTAAGGCGAGAAACTATCAAACTCTTAGAGGAAACTATAGGCAGAACACTTTATGACATAAATCAACGCAAGATCTTTTTGACCCACCTCCTAGAGAAATGGAAATAAAAACAAAAATAAACAAATGGGACCTAATGAAACTTCAAAGCTTTTGCACAGCAAAGGAAACTATAAACAAGATGAAAAGACAACCCTCAGAATGGGAGAAAATATCTGCAAATGAAGCAACTGACAAAGGATTAATCTCCAAAACATACAAGCAGCTCATGCAGCTCAATATCAAAAAAACAAAGAACCCAATCCAAAAATGGGCAGAGGACCTAAATAGACATTTCTCCAAAGAAGATATACAGATTGCCAACACACACAAAAGGATGCTCAACATCACTAATCCCTGGAGAAATGCAATTCAAAACTACAGTGAGGTATCACCTCACACCAGACTGAATGGCCATCATCAAAAAAATCTAGAAACAATAAATGCTGGAGAGGGTGTGGAGAAAAGGGAATTCTCATACACTGTGGGTGGGAATAAAAATTGATACAGCCCCTATGGAGAACAGTATGGAGGTTCCTTAAAAACTAAAAATAGAACTACCATATGACCCAGCAATCCTACTACTGGGCATATATGCTTAGAAAACCATAATTCAAAAAGTGTCATGTATCACAATGTTCATTGCAGCACTATTTACAATAGCCAGGACATGGAAGCAACCTAAGTATCCATCAACAAATGAATGGATAAGGAAGATGTGTCACATATATACAATGGAATATTACTCAGCCATAAAAAGAAATGAAATTGAGTTATTTGTAGTCAGGTGGATGGCCCTAGAGTCTGTCATACAAAGTGAAGTAAGTTAAAAAGGGAAAAATAAATACCGTATGCTAACACATACATTGAATCTAAAAAAAAAAAAAAAAATGCTTCTGAAGAACCTAGGGGCAGGAAAGGAATAAAGACACAGACTTAGAGAATGGACTTGAGGACATGGGGAAGGGGAAAGGTAAGCTGGGACGACCTGAGAGAGTGGCACTGACATATATACACTACCCAATGTAAAAGCAATAGCTAGTGGAAAGCAGCCACATAGCACAGGGCGATCAGCTAGGTGCTTTACCACCACCTAGAGGGGTGGGATAGGGAGGGTGGGAGGGAGACCCAAGAGGGAGGGGATATTGGGATATATGTATATGTATAGGTGATTTACTATTATACAGCAGAAACTAACACAATACTGTAAAGCAATTATACTCCAATAAAGATGTTAAAAAAAAAAAGAAGAGGGCTTCCCTGGTGGCACAGTGGTTGAGAGTCCACCTGCTGATGCAGGGGACACAGGTTCGTGCCCTGGTCCAGGAAGATCCCACATGCCACGGAGCGGCTGGGCCCGTGAGCCATGGCCACTGAGCCTGCGCGTCCGGAGCCTGTGCTCCGCAACAGGAGAGGCCACAACAGTGAGAGGCCCGTGTACCGCAAAAAAAAAAAAAAAAAAGAAGAAGAAGAATATAATCAACCATGAAGACTAGTCTGATAACCACAAAAAGCCTGTGAGGTCAGATAGAATTATTGGTGCTTTAAGGAAAAAACCTTGTATAAAAATAATTTAGCTGATGTTCAGTAAGGCCTCACACGACCATTAGCACAAAATATACATCTTTCCAAACTAATAAACCCTAAATCATTCTCTTGTATGTATCTCTATTGTTATACTATGTACTCAACGTGTTGGTTTTAGAACACTTTAAAATTATAAATACTTTACTTCCTTTCCCAATTCTCTTATTTTTTTAAATAAGTTTATTTATTTTTGCTGCATTGGGTTTTCTTTGCTGCGCCCAGGCTTTCTCTAGTTGCAGCGAGCGGGGACTACTCTTTGTTGCAGTGCACGGGCTTCTCATTGTAGTGGCTTCTCTTGTTGCGGAGCACAGGCTCTAGGCGCGCAGGCTTCAGTAGCTGTGGCACGCAGGCTTTAGAGCGCAGGCTCACTAGTTGTGGCACATGGGCTTAGTTGCTCTATGGCATGAAAGATCTTCTCAGACCAGGGCTCTAACCTGTGTCCCCTGCATCGGCAGGCGGATTCTTAACCACTGCGCAACCAGGGAAGTCCCTCCCAATTCTCTTTTTTATTTTTGCTGAGGACCTTATCAAGTGACGATTTCTTCAGCTTGGTTTTGAAGATTTTCACTGACAGGACAGTGCTAAAAGTAAACATTTAGCACTGTTACAACTCTGATGTTCTTTAACCAATTATTTCTACTAAAATGCTATTGGTCCCAATTGTTTCTTTTATACACACACACATAGTCCTAGACAGATAAACAGATCAGACAGGTAAGGCAGACAGATCGGTATATATCTGTACAGACATATATGCCTAAGTGGGTATAAATCATGTCCATGTGGTATCATGGAAGGAGGGTTTAACTAGGACACTTTGGTAGTCATGCAAGGATTAAGTAGATGCTATCTAAGGTCTTTTCAAACTCTGTAATTCCCTGATTCCATTAACTAGGGTTTAACTCTGGATATCTCTAGTTCCAAGGCTTATAGTTAATTATGTATACCAATATTATAAAAGCCCATTTAATAACAGATAAGCAAGGTGAATAATCCATTTATGCAGCTAAGTATCTTATAAAAGAAAACTACTTTTTTGTTTCCCAGTGAATATGGAAAGCAATCTAGACTAGTCCCTGGCTGCTTTCTTTTCTCAGTATGTTTGGTAAGAAGACCAGTAACCCATGCCATGCCTATACACATATTTCATCCAACTGCAGAAGATAAGGGCCCTGGTAATACACTTAAAGTTTTATTAAATATGCTATTTTATTTCATTTATCATTTATATTTATACATGTCAATTAAAGTACAAGAGATAATAGTAGTGTTTACTATAAACTCCTATAGACGTCACTCCTTACACTATGCACAGGACAAAAATTATGTAAAGTTCATATAAATGATTTCAATCTATAGAACTTAATTTACATGTTGTGTTCAAAAACATTACCCCTATTTAAGAGGAGAACTATGTGTCACTATTGAACAGAATTCAATATAAGAAAGAACCTTCAAAAAATTACCAAGCTTAATTAGACCACAAAATATCCAGAGAACTACACATTCACAAAGCTGCCCCCAAAGATGGGAGCCTGGCCTCAGAACACTGTCAGTGTTCTCAAGTAGAAAATAAGAAAGTTACCACTTAAAAATAATTCTTATGCTTCTGATCAAAATGGCACTGTAAATTCATACTTGAGATATCCAATCTGCTCTAAACACAATTATACACAAAATATAAATTAAGAAATTAAAAAGAAATAGTGGGCTCAAAATTGAGAATAACATGTCTGTGGACAAGAAATGCAAACAAGTCGAGCCAGAGTGTGTGTGCAATGAGCTCTGGGTGGAGAAGCAGGCAGTCAACCAGGATTTGGCCCACGTAGGGTTATAGACTTAACATGCTCCACTGGCCAGGTGAGCTGACAAAATCCTCCACCAAAGGCTGCAAGCACAGGGCCAAACAAGCTCTAGACCTACCGTGGTAGGCTACTGGCCTCATCAAATCCTTATCCTCCATTTACATCCCAGTGGAGGGACTTGGTCAACTACTTATCTTAAATACCATTCAGTTCACCAATGAAAAATTACCTCTAACATCTTTTATTCTAATTAACACACCCACTGGTGCAGACTGAGAGAGCAGTATTGGATGCACTGGTTGCCTCTGGAGTATAGAATCTTGATTAGGGGCTTTCAAATGTTAACTAACTACCCCTAGAGTATGCATTCCTGATTAAGGTACTTCAAATGTCAACTACGCACCCCTAAGGTGCAGATTAAATTACACCCCACTCCTGAAAGGAGACCGCCAAAAGCTGTTGCCAGCTGCTACAGTGGGACGATCATTTACACTGAGCTAGGAGATTTTACAGCCTCGGCACAGGGATAGTTTCAATTCAGCAGGACGGAACCTCACACTGCAGTGAGTTTTGAAAACACAATGAATGTACACTGATCCTTCCATAGTGAAACTGGGTTAAGAGGGAAATGACGGCATGTTTGATTGGGGAGAATGTAGAGTGGAATACTCTATTAGGATAAAAACAAACAAAACTAACATCTATTGAATCAATTTTCCTTGGGACAGTACTTAATGTGCATTGTATCACCTAGAGCAAGGAGGATGCACCTTTGTAAGTCAAGGAGTAGCAACCAATGGAGAAGAGGCTACTAGAAATATAACAGGGACACAGGATAACAGACAAGGAACAGATAAATAGACAGTTTATATTAATATTCCCTAAAATGTATTAGACTGTGGTAGTTGTTAATGTATGAGTTTGTAAGTTCAATTGCCCAGGGAGATAGTATGTAGAAAGAACAAGAACTTGGCATCACTTTAGATTTAATTATCATGTCTACCACTTTCTAGTTGTGTGATGTCTCTCAAGTTATTAAATCTTGCTGGACCTCAATTTCTTCATCTGTAAAGTGTAGATAACATTACCAATAGAATTGTGCCTATTAATGAGATAATATGACATCAAGAGAAATTCCCAAAAGTAAAAAAATGTATTTTTAAAAATTCTAGCTTTAGGAACTCCAGGGTTGCTGAAGACAAGGGTGGTGGCTTAGATCCCCATTTCTCAACATTTCCTCCAAAACCAACATAAAAGAAGAAGAAGAATAAACAAAACTCATAAAAACTATGCCTTCGGGATAACCTAAAGACAGAAACTGCCCCAAATTCAAAATAACTGTAAATAAAAATAAGAAAAAAGAACCCACCTAATCCCAGGAAGTAATATCTCATGCTCCTGCCCCACCCCTGCTTTGCCACAAGGCTTTGTTATAAGCAAAGGTAGACTATGAAAAACTATGACGAAGAGATTAAAAGGGAGTTAGTGATGAGCCTAAGATTGATCTAAAACCACCCAAGTTTTAGAAAGACAAATTCCACCCTGAGTGTCAAAATACTAAAGAAGTATCCAAGCAGATCACAGCATGGACTATAGGGACTCAAAAGCAGACACAATTTGAAAGAGCAGTGTTTGAAAATACACAGCCCCTGAGACAGAAATAAGACAGAAAGAAAGAGAGAAATGCCCTTTGGCTATTGGATGATGAAGAGAGAAAGAAACAAAAAGAGAAACAGGAGAGTCAAAATTCAGAGAACAAACAAGCTTCCCCCTCTGCCAAAACAAAGTCAGCTAAAGTATCTGGAATTTGCTATAATGACAGAGGAGGGAGCCAATGAGCTAGGAATCCTACAAAACACCCCAATATAAAAATAAACAGAAAAAACAATGAACACATTCTCATGAGAGTACTACCAAAAAAAAAAAAAACCCAACACACATCAACAGAGGAGAATTTCATCCAATAGAAGAAACATGAAGGACAAGAAAACTAGAAGATGACACTCCAGGTGGGATTAATATACTCAAACAAGAATTTGGGGATATGAAAAGCCACCTTGAGTCAAAAATTATGACAGACGTGGACAATCAAAAGCAAACTGTGAAAAGAAAACTTACCAAACTCAGGAAAGAGATGGAAGAAAAAGACAAAATTACCTCAGATATGAAGAAAAAATACAAAATACCTATGGCAGAATAAACTGAAATAAATAATTTATAAAGGATACTAATGAAATGCAGGGAACCAAAGTAGAGGATAAAACAGAGATAAAGAAAAGAAATGAAAAGATGAAAAAGAAGGTAGTAGAAATGGAAGACAGGTGAAGAAAAAATAAGTGATAAAGAGGGAAAGCAAACAACAGAACACTTAAAATTGTAAACAAAGAAAACTTAGGAAAAATAAGGAATGTACAAAATGAAACAATAGTTCATTGGGTATCTTGGAAAAGTAACAGCAAAAAAATATCAAAACTCCAAGACATATCCTGCTAAAACTATTAAGTTCCTAAGATTAAAAAATCCTTAAGGCCTACAGAATAAGGAATTTACAGGGGGAAAAAAAATTAGGCATCAGAATTTTCCTAAAGCACTCAAAGGAAAAAAACAATAAAACAGCATTTTTTAAAAAACAATTCAATAATTGAAAGTGTAAACCAAAGAATTCATATCCCCAAGTTGTCCTTTAACTAACAAGGCTACAGGGAAAGGGGGAAAAAAAAAGTTTTCAAATAAAGGAACTCTGCACCCATGACCACTTCTTGAGGAATTTTTTAGGTAATAAACTTCATCCAATCAAGAGATGACTAGGGAATGAGAGGGGGAAGATGGCAGAAGAGTAAGACGGGTAGATCACCTTCCTCCCCACAGATACACCAGAAATATATCTACACGTGGAACAACTCCTACAGAACACCTACTGAACTCTGGCAGAAGACCTCGGACCTCCCAAAAGGCAAGAAACTCCGCCCACGTACCTGGGTAGGGCAAAAGAAAAAAGAATAAACAGAGACAAAAGAATAGTGACGGGACCTGCACCAGTGGGAGGGAGCTGCGAAGGAGGAAAGGTTTCCACAAACTAGGAAGCCCCTTTGCCGGTGGAGACTGTGGGTGGCGGAGGGGGAAAGCTTCAGGGCCATGGAGGAGAGCACAGAAAAGAGGGGTGCACAGGTCAAAGCGGAGAGATTCCTGCACAGAGGATCGGTGCCGACCGGCACTCACCAGCCCGAGAGGCTTGTATGCTCACCCACCGGGGCAGGCGGGGCTGGGAGGTGAGGCTCCGGCTTCAGTGCAGCGAGAGGAATGGCAGCGTGAACACAGCCTGAAGGGGTTACTGCACCACGGATAGCCAGGAGGGAGTCTGGGAACAATTCTGGACCTGCCAAAGAGGCAAGAGGCTTTTTCTTCCCTGCTGCGCAAGAGGAGAGGGGATTAAGAGCTCTGCGTAAAGGAGCTCCAGAGACAGGTGCGAGCCACGGCTATGAGCGCGAACCCCAGAGATGGGCATGAGACGCAAAGGCTACTGCTGCCGCCTCCAAGAAGCCTCTGTGCAAGCACAGGTCACTATCCACACCCCCCTTCTGGGGAGCCTGTGCAGCCCGCCACTGCCAGGGTCCCGGGATCCAGTGACAACTTCCCCAGGAGAACGCATGGCACGCCTCAGGCTGGTGCAACGTCATGTCGGCCTCTGCTGTGGCAGGCTCTCCCCGCACTCCGTACCCCTCCCTCCCCCCGGCCTGAGTGAGCCAGAGTCCCCGAATCAGCTGCTCGTTTAACCCGTCCTGTCTGAGGAAAGAACAGACGCCCTCAGGTGACCTACACGCACAGGCGGGGCCAAATCCAAAGCAGAGCCCCTGGGAGCTGTGAGAACAAAGAAGAGAAAGGGAAATCCCTCCCAGCAGCCTCAGAAGCAGCGGATTAAAGCTCCACAATCAACTTGATGTACCCTGCATCTGTGGAATACCTGAATAGACAACGAATCGTCCCAAATTGAGGAGGTGCACTTTGAGAGCAAGATTTATTATTTTTACCCTTTTCCTCTTTTTGTGAGTGTGTATGTGTATGCTTCTGTGTGAGATTTTGTCTGTACAGCTCTGCTTTCACCATTTGTCCTAGGGTTCTATCCGTTCATTTGTTTTTTTTTTCTTTAAAAAATTTTTTTTTCTTAATAATTCTTTTCTATTTTAATAACTTTATTTTATCTTATTTAATTTTATTTTATCCTCTTTCTTTCTTTCTTCCTTTCTTTCTACTTTTTCTCCCTTTTCTTCTGAGCCATGTGGATGAAAGGCTCTCAGTGCTACAGCCAGGAGTCAGTGCTGTGCCTCTGATGTGGGAGAGACAACTTCAGGACACTGGTCCACAAGCGACCTCCCAGCTCCACATAATATCAAATGGCGAAAATCTCCCAAGGATCTCCATCTCAACACCAGTACCCAGCTTCACTCAAGGATCAGCAAGCTACAGTGCTGGACAGCGTATGCCAAACAACTAGCAAGACAGGAACACAACCCCACCCATTAGCAGAGAGGCTGCCTAAAATCATAGTAAGTTCACAGACACCCCAAAACACACCACCAGACGTGGACCTGCCCACCAGAAAGACAAGATCCAGCCTCATCCACCACAACACAGGCACTAGTCCCCTCCACCAGGAGGCCTACACAACCCACTGAACCAACTTTAGCCACTGGGGACAGACACCAAAAACAACAGGAACTACAAACCTGCAGCCAGCAAAATGGAGATCCCAAACACAGTAAGATAAGCAAAATGAGAAGATAGAAAAGCACATAGCAGATAAAGGAGCAAGATAAAAACCCACCAGACCTAACAAATGAAGAGGAAATAGGCAGTATACCTGAAAAAGAATTCAGAATAATGATAGCAAAGATGATGCAAAATCATGGAAATAGAATAGACAAAATGCAAGAAACACTTAACAAGGACCTAGAAGAACTAAAGATGAAACAAGCAACGATGAACAACACAATAAATGACTAAAAATACTGTAGATGGGATCAATAGCAGAATAACTGAGGCAGAAGAACAGATAAGTGACCTGGAAGATAAAAAAGAGGAAATAACTACTGCAGAGCAGAATAAAGAAAAAAAAATGAAAAGAACTGAGGACAGTCTCAGAGACCTCTGGGACAACATGAAACGCACCAACATTCGAATTATAGGGGTTCCAGAAGAAGAAGAGAAAAAGAAAGGGACTGAGAAAATATTTGAAGAGATTATAGTTGAAAACTTCCCTAATATGGGAAAGGAAATAGTTAATCAAGTCCAGGAAGCACAGAGAGTCCCATACAGGAAAAATCCAAGGAGGAATATGCCGAGACACATATTAATCAAACTGTCAAAAATTAAATACAAAGAAAACACATTAAAAGCAGCAACGGAAAAACAACAAATAACACACAAGGGAATCCCCATAAGGTTAACAGCTGATCCTTCAGCAGAAACTCTGCAAGCCAGAAGGGACTGGCAGGACATATTTAAAGTGATGAAGGAGAAAAACCTGCAACCAAGATTACTCTACCCAGCAAGGATCTCATTCAGATTTGATGGAGAAATTAAAACCTTTACAGACAAGCAAAAGGTGAGAGTTCAGCACCACCAAACCAGCTTTACAACAAATGCTAAAGGAACTTCTCTAGGCAAGAAACACAAGAGAAGGAAAAGACCTACAGTAATGAACCCAAAACAATTAAGAAAATGGGAATAGGAACATACATATCAATAATTACCTTAAATGTAAATGGACTAAATGCTCCCACCAAAAGACACAGATTGGCTGAATGGAGACAAAAACAAGTCCATATATATGCTGTCTACAAGAGATCCACTTCAAACCTAGAGACACATACAGACTGAAAGTAAGGGGATGGAAAAAGATATTCCATGAAAATGGAAATCAAAAGAAAGCTGGAGTACCAATTCTCATATCAGACAAAATAGACTTTAAAATAAAGACTACTACAAGAAACAAAGAAGGACACTACATAATGATCAAGGCATCAATCCAAGAAGAAGATATAACAACTGCAAAATATTTATGCACCCAACACAGGAGCACCTCAATACATAAGGCAAATACTAACAGCCATAAAAGGGGAAATCGACAGTAACACATTCATAATAGGGGACTTTAACACCCCACTTTCACCAATGGACAGATCATTCAAAATAAAAATAAAAAAGGAAACACAAGCTTTAAATGATACATTAAACAAGATGGACTTAATAGATATTTATAGAACATTCCACCCCAAAACAAAATAATACACATTTTTCTCAAGTGCTCATGGAACATTCTCCAGGATAGATCATATTTGAGTCACAAATCAAGCCTTGGTAAATTTAAGAAAATTGAAATTGCATCAAGTACCTTTTCCAGCCACAACGATATGTGACTAGATATCAATTACAGGAAAAGATGTGTAAAAAATACAAACACATGGAGGCTAAACAATACACTACTTAATAACGAAGTGATCACTGAAGGAATCAAAGAAGAAATCAAAAAATACCTAGAAACAAATGACAATGGAGGCACGACTGAGCCAAAACCTGTGGGATACAGCAAAAGCAGTTCTAATAGGGAAGTTTATAGCAATACAATTCTACCTTAAGAAACAGGAAACATCTCGAATAAACAACCTAACCTTGCACCTAAAGCAATTAGAGAAAGAAGAACCAAAAAAACCCAAAGTTAGCAGAAGGAAAGAAATCATAAAAATCAGATCAGAAATAAATGAAAAAGAAATGAAGGAAACGATAGCAAAGATCAATAACACTAAAAGCTGGTTCTTTGAGAAGATAAACAAAAGTGATAAACCATTAGACAGACTCATCAAGAAAAAAAGGGAGAAGACTCAAATGAATAGAATTAGAAATGAAAAAGGAGAAGTAACAACTGACACTGCAGAAATACAAAAGATCATGAGAGATTACCACAAGCAACTCCATGTTAATAAAATGGACAACCTGGAAGAAATGGACAAATTCTTAGAAATGCACAGCCTGCCGAGACTGAACCAGGAAGAAATAGAAAATATGAACAGACCAATCACAAGCACTGAAATTGAAGCTGTGATTAAAAATCTTCCAACAAGGGCTTCCCTGCTGGCACAGTGGTTGAGAGTCCACCTGCTGATGCAGGGGACACGGGTTCGTGCCCCAGTCCGCGAATATCCCACATGCCACAAAGCTGCTGGGCCTGTGAGCCATGGCCGCTGAGCCTGCACGTCCGGAGCCTGTGCTCCGCAACAGGAGAGGCCACAACAGTGAGAGGCCCGCGTATCGCAAAAAAAAAAAAAAAAAAAAAAATCTTCCAACAAAAAAAAGCCCAGGACCAGATGGCTTCACAGGCAAATTCTATCAAACATTTAGAGAAGAGCTATCACCTATCCTTCTCAAACTCTTCCAAAACATAGTAGAGGAAGGAACACTCCCAAACTCATTCTACGAGGCCACCATCACCCTGATACCAGAACCAGACAAGGATGTCACAAGGAAAGAAAACTACAGGCCAATATCACTGATGAACATAGATGCAAAAATCCTCAACAAAATACTAGCAAACAGAATCCAACAGCACATTAAAAGGATCATACACCATGATCAAGTGGGGTTTATTCCAGGAATGCAAGGATTCTTCAATATACGAAAATCAATCAACGTGATACACCATATTAACGAACTGAAGGAGAAAAACCATATGATCATCTCAATAGATGCAGAGAAAGCTTTCAACAAAATTCAACACCCATCTATGATAAAAACCCTGCAGAAAGTAGGCAGAGAGGGAACTTTCCTCAACATAATAAAGGCCATATATGACAAACCCACAGCCAACATCGTCCTCAATGGTGAAAAACTGAAAGCATTTCCACTAAGATCAGGAACAAGACAAGGTAGCCCACTCTCACCACTCTTATTCAACATAGTTTTGGAAGTTTTAGCCACAGCAATCAGAGAAGAAAAGGAAATAAAAGGAATCCAAATTGGAAAAGAAGAAGTAAAGCTGTCACTGTTTGCATGACATGATACTATACATAGAGAATCCTAAAGATGCTACCAGAAAACTTCTAGAGCTAATCAATGAATTTGGTAAAGTAGCAGGATACAAAATTAATGCACAGAAATCTCTGGCATTCCTATACACTAATGATCAAAAATCTGTAAGTGAAATCAAAAAAGCACTCCCATTTACACTGCAACAAAAAGAATAAAATATCTAGGAATAAACCTACCTAAGGAGACAAAAGACCTGTATGCAGAAAATTATAAGACACTGATGAAAGAAATAAAAGATGATACAAATAGATGGAGAGATATACAATTGTTCTTGGATTGGAAGAATCAACATTGATAAAATGACTCTACTACCCAAAGCAATGTACAGATTTAATGCAATCCCTATCAAACTACCACTGGCATTTTTCACAGACCTAGAACAAAAAATTTCACAATTTGTATGGAAACACAAAAGACCCCGAAAAGCCAAATCAATCTTGAGAACGAAAAACGGAGCTGGAGGAATCAGACTCCCTGACTTCAGACTATACTACAAAGCTACAGTAATCAAGACAGTATGGCACTGGCCCAAAAACAGAAATACAGATCAATGGAACAGGATAGAAAGCCCAGAGATAAACCCATGCACATATGGTCACCTTATCTTTGATAAAGAAGGCAGGAATGTACAGTGGAGAAAAGACAGCCTCTTCAATAAGTGGTGCTGGGAAAACTGGGCAGGTACATGTAAAAGAATGAGATTAGAACACTCCCTAACACCATACACAAAAATAAGCTCAAAATGGATTAAAGACCTAAATGTAAGGCCAGAAACTATCAAACTCTTAGAGGAAAATATAGGCAGGACACTCTATGACATAAATCACAGCAAGATCCTTTTTGACCCACCTCCTAAAGAAACGGAAATAAAAACAAAAATAAACAAATGCGACCTAATGAAACTTCAAAGCTTTTGCACAGCGAAGGAAACCATAAACAAGACCAAAAGACAACCCTCAGAACGGGAGAAAATATTTTCAAATGAAGCAACTGACAAAGGATTAATCTCCAAAATTTACAAGCAGCTCATGCAGCTCAATAACAAATAAACAAACTACCGAATCCAAAAATGGGCAGAAGACCTAAATAGACATTTCTCCAAAGAAGATATACAGACTGCCAACAAACACATGAAAGAATGCTCAACATCATTAATCATTAGAGAAATGCAATTCAAAACGACAATGAGATATCATCTCACATCAGTCAGAATGGCCATCATCAAAAAATCTAGAAACAATAAATGCTGGAGAGGTTGTGGAGAAAGGGAACACTCTTGCACTGCTGGTGGAAATGTGAATTAGTACAGCCACTATGAAGAACAGTACGGAGGTTCCTTTAAAAACTACAAATAGAACTACCATATGACACAGCAATCCCACTACTGGGCATATACCCTGTGAAAACCATAATTCAAAAGGAGTCATGTACCAAAATGTTCATTGCAGCTCTATTTACAATAGCCAGGACATGGAAACAACCTAAGTGTCCATCATCGGATGAATGGATAAAGAAGATGTGGCACATATATACAATGGAATATTGCTCAGCCATAAAAAGAAACGAAATTGAGCTATTTGTAATGAGGTGTATGGACCTAGAGTCTGTCATACAGAGTGAAGTAAGTCAGAAAGAGAAAGACAAATACCGTATGCTAACACATATAAATGGAATCTAAGAAAAAAAATGTCATGCAGGATCTAGGGGTAAGACAGGAATAAAGACACAGACCTACTAGAGAATGGACTTGAGGATACAGGGAGGGGGAAGGGTAAGCTGTGACAAAGTGAGTGAGGGCCATGGACATATATACACTACCAAATGTAAAATAGATAGCTAGTGGGAAGCAGCCTCATAGCACAGGGAGATCAGCTCGGTGGTTTGTGACCACCTAGAGGGGAGGGATAGGGAGGGTGGGAGGGAGGGAGACGCAAGAGGGAAGAGATATGGGAAGATATGTATAGTATAACTGATTCACTTTGTAAAGCAATTATACTCCAATAAAGATGTTAAAAAAAAACACCTGTCACATTTACAGAAATCAATTTGTAAAAATTAAAGTCTAACAAAGCCAATTTAACAGCAAGAGGTAGAGAAACATGCACTGCTTGGAGAATTCTACATTGGTATAACTACTTTAAAAATCAATTGCAAGTAAACTTTAAAAGGCACAACATTCCTATCCATACACACATATGCACCCTAAGAGCAAGGCTTCCCTACCTCCTGGGCATCATGGCACATACAGAAAATAATAGTTCTTTTATAGCACAGCTAGGGTATATGAAGGTGGCTGCATGTGGCTAGAAAGGACTTGCCGAGAGATTCTGACTGCCCCAACTGGCTATTCCAAAGGCTGAAATGTTTATCTTAGAAATACTATAAACCATTCCAGGGGTTGGGAAACTGTCTTAGAGAAATACGTACAAGAATCTTCACTGCTGTAAAGTTCCCAATAATGAAAAACAAGAAACAACTTATACCTTGTCTATCTATAACAGAATGAATAAAGTATGATCTAGTTATATAATAAAATACTATGACAGTAGTAAAATTAATAAACTAAAGTTATAGCACATGAGAAAATCCAAAAATACAATGTTGAATGAAACACTCCAGTAGAATGATACATATTGTATTAATTATAAGTTAATTAAGCAATTATATAATTAAAATTAAGTAAATAAGTAAATTAATTTACTTAAGCCTTAAAATATTCAAAGGACAATACAGTTTGGATGTGTAAACATAAAATTTATATATAAATATAAATATATATAAACTACATGCATTGTTTCTATTTGACAAATGCCCAAAATATGTACACATATACATACATACACATAGTAAAAGTATGAAAACATACAGGAAAAAGATACAGAACAATTTCAAAATAGCAGCTAACCTCTGGGGTAGAAGGGAGAGGAAAGAATTGGGAAAGAAGTCGTGAATTCATGGGAGCTTCAATTACACGTGTAATGTTTTATTTTTTTAAAAAAGAATCTGGAGCAAATATAGAAAAATAGTAAGATTTATTAATCTAGTGGGAAGTACATAGGTGATGGTTATATTGATCTCTGATGCATGAATAATGTAATATTCATATTTTATAATACATATTGATTATAAATATTTTAATAAATACAGAATACAGGCACACCTTGTTTTATTGTGCTTCATTTTATTGTGCTTTGCAGATAGTGCATTTTTTACAAATTGAAGGTTTGCAGCAAGCTTGAGTCAAGCAAGTCTATCAGCATCATTTTTCCAACAGCATTTGCTCATTCTGTCACATTTTGGTAATTCTCACGATTTGTCTAAACTTTGTCATTATTATTATTATATTTGTTATGGTGATCAGTGATCTCTGATGTAACTACTGTAACTGTTTTGGGACGCCACAAACCACAGCCAAGTAAGATGGAAAACTTAATGGATAAATATTGTGTGTGTTCTGACTGCTCCACTGACTGGCTGTTCCCCTCTCCTCAGGCCTCCCTATATCCAGGGACACAACAATACTGAAATTAGGCCAATTAATAACCCTACAATGGCCTCTAAGTGTTCAAGTGAAAGGAAGAGTCAGTCAATAGGGCAAACTTCATTGCTGTCTTATTTTAAGAAATTGTCACAGCCTTCCCAGCCTTCAGCAACTACCACCTGATGATCAGTTAGCAGCCATCAACTCCAAGGCAAGACCCTCCACCTTTTTACTTCAGTAAAAAGATTACAACTCACTGAAGGCTAAGATGATGGTTAGCATCTTTTAGCAATAAAATGTTTTTAAATTATGTATATACATTGTTTTTTTTAGACATAGTGCTATTGCATACTTAATAGTCTACAGTATAGTGTAAACGTAACTTTTACATGCACAGGGAACCATAAACTTCCTGTGACTCACTTCATTGTGGTGGTCTGGAACCAAACCCACACTACCTCTGAGGCATACCTGTATTTATATTCTGTATCTTTTTCCTGTTTGTTTTCATACTTTTACTGTGTATATGTATGTATATGTGTATATAGGCTGTACATGTGTAAATGCAGACTATATATATTGTTTCTATATATTGATCCATATGTCTGTTTTTGTCCCAATACCACACTGTTTTGATTACTGTAGCTTTGTAGTATTGTCTGAAGTCTGGGAGGGTTATGCCTCCTGCTTTGTTCTTTTTCCTCAGATTTACTTTGGCAATTCTGGGTCTATATATTTATATATGTGTATATGTTATACAATATTTATTCATATTTATAAACTATATTATTAAATACATTTTTATACATTAAAATTTTTTTTCTTAAAATAAACTCTGGTCTTGCTTCATTTTTACATTTAGAAACATATGAACTATTAGTTCTATTTTGTCTCCCTTGTATATATTCCTCAACTCTACTTTTGACCAATCATAGAAGTCAAAGATATTTAATAAGAGCAAATGCAAGGATACTTCAGAAACAGTTGATTTAAAATAGTAAGGGAGGGGACTTCCCTGGTGGTGCAGTGGTTAAGAATCTGCCTGCCAATGCAGGGGACACGGGTTTGAGCCCTGGTCCAGGAAGATCCCACATGCCGCGGAGCAACTAAGCCCATACGCCACATCTACTGAGCCTGAGCTCTAGAGCCCACAAGCCATAACTACTGAGCCCGCCTGCCACAACTACTGAAGCCCGCATGCCTAGAGCCCATGCTCCACAACAAGAGAAGCCACCACAGTGAGAAGCCCGTGCACCACAATAAAGAGTAGCCCCCGCTCACTGCAACTAGAGAAAGCCCACATGCAGTAACAAAGACCCAATGCAGCCAAAAATAAATTAATTAATTAAAGAAAAAAAAACCAAGGGAGGTCCTGTCCTGAGGACAGAAGTAACTCAAAAAGTGTCAAGATTCTGGAGAATCAGATCTTCACTATTCTAGACATTTGAGTTCCAAAAAGAGAAACTTCATCTCCTTTTATGTTAGGATTCATAGCTCCCAACGCATGTAAAGGGAATTTTTAAAGTATCAGACCCAAAATTCTTAAGATAAATATCAAGTCTCAGAACAAGGTTTGATGAAATAAAACACACATCAAGAAAACAGCAGCAAAAGAAAAAAAAAATCGTTTCATTTGTGATCTCTTTAAGTTTTACTGCTTAACCTATGCTGGTTCCAAAAAGGAAGGGAGTAGGAAGTCCAATTTCATTATAGTTATATTCACAGCAATCCCAGCAGGACTGTGAATAAAATGAATGAAGAAGCCACAATGAAATGCCTGTGTATCTTGGGAGTAACTGCTCAGTCAAAACGTTCCAAAGGCAATTTGCCAAATAAAAAGACATAATGGGAATCCAAAAGCTTAAACCAACATTTTACTGTAATTATTGGCTTTTCTCCACACTTCGCCCATCCTTCTACCTACGTTATAGTTGAATTACTGTTTCTAAATTAGACTTTAGTTTCCCTGTATATTACAAAATACTGTGACTGATGAGAATAATAGAAAAAAAAGGCTTGCAAAATACATCTTTTACATATTCAGAGTGAGGACAGCATGAGGCCAGCCTCCAACAATTACCATCTTGGTTGAACCTGGACCAATCACTCAACCTCCCTGGATTCAGTTTCCACATTTGTAAAATGAGTTTTAAAAATAAGACTTGACTAACTGGAGTATAAGCAGTTTTTCATATATTTACTAGCATAGGTGTCCTCTTATGCAAACTGCCTGTTCATATTTTTGCCTATTTTTCTACTTGCTTGCTTCATTGATTTATAGGGATTCTTTATATATGTTGAATACTTAACGTCCGTCAGATAAATGCCAATCTTTCCATGTATATAGACTCTTCTGTGAATTGCATATTATTTGCCCAGTTCTTTATTATGCCATTGCTTTTTTCATTATTATGTAAGAAAATTAAGTGGATGCTAATCATTTTCCTCTTAATGCGTTGCTTGCTTCTGCCAATCTGTGCCTTGATTTTGCATTTTGTAAGTAAATGTTTTATTTTTTAATTAAATGATGCATATAATTCCATACAACTTTTAGGATAACTTAAACACCTGATAATACACTTAAATATGTCATATAAATATAATAATCTTAACAGTGACAATATCAGTGTTGTCACTGATAATGACAACAGTACCTGCCCCAACTACCTTGTAGGACTGCTGCATCAGTTGAATGATGTAACGTATCTCGTGAACTATAACATGTAAACTATGATAAGATCACCTCTCAGGGACTTCCCTGGTGGCCCAGTGGTTAAGAATCCGCCTGCCAATGCAGGGGACATGGGTTCGAGCCCTGGTCCGGGAAGATCCCACATGCCGTGGAGCAACTAAGCCCATGTGCCACAACTACTGAGCCTGCGCTCTAGGGCCCACAAGCCACAACTACTGAAGCCCGCGTGCCACAACTACTGAAGCCCGCGTGCCACAACTACTGAAGCCCACGCGCCTAGAGCCCGTGCTCCGCAATGAGAAGCCCACGCACCACAATGAAGAGTAGCCCCCACTCGCTGCAACTAGAGAAAGCCCCCGCGCAGCAATCAAGACCCAATGCAGCCAAAAATAAAATAAAAAATAAAATTAAAAAAAAAAGAATACCTCTCATAGAAAAGTCACTCACAACTCTACCTCTAAATAAGACATCTGAAAAACGACTCATTCACAAGCCATCAAAATTCTCATTTAATTAATAATAATCTGAAAGTTTTCAGGAATCACCTGTAACTTTAATTTATGGCACCCCGATGGGAGATCTATTCTACCCAGGGATTCCCTGTTGCAACTTCCTCTATAAAAATGTCAGTTTTAATGGATTACACCCTCAATCCTACTATTTCACAAGATGAGAGAGGAGCTTTAAGAGCCTATGTTAAATTCCCTGCTGAAAATGACTATTACTTTCTAGGCTGACTTGCAGAGCACTTCACAAATAGACTCCCGGGACTTACTGTTCATTATTAAGAATAAGACAAAATTTCTGTCCTTTGTTACAGTATATTTCTTCAACCCCACACTTTTATATTTACTTAGTAACAGTTTATGCAGTTCTCTAGATAATTTACATCTTCCTCATTTATACAATCCCCTTTAATAATGTGACCCGGATTAATATAGTCCCAAAAACTAGAACTGCAAAGATTTCACACATAATTTCAACAAAGTCAAATTTTTATACACTGGCTCCTAAAAATAACTTAAGTCAAGAAGATAGGTAGCGCAGAGTGTGATAAGCAGACTAATGGTCCCTGAAAGACATCCACGTCCTAATGCCCCGAGTCTGTGAATATGCTGATTTACATGGCAAAGGAGACGTTGCACATGAAATTAAGGTTAAGGACCTTGAGATGGGGAAAGGATCTTGAATTATCCAGGTGGGAAACAATTTAATCACATGGACCCATAAGAGAAGAAGGAAACAGAAGAGTGGGTCAGAGAAATGTGAGGTGGGAAGGATGTGACCCGAGAAAGATGTGACCCACCATCCCTGGTTTTGAAGATGGAGGAAGGGAGCCACAAGTCAAGGAAAGCAAGAGCCTCTAGGAGCAGGAAAAGGCAAGGAAATGGATACTCCTGTAGAACCTCTGGTAGGAACATAGCCCTGCCCACAGCCTTCATTTTAGCCCAATGAGACCCATGTCGGACTTCTTACGGACTTCAACTGTAAGATGATCAATGTATGGTGTCATTTGTTGTGGCAGCAATAGAAAACTAATACCTAGTTTTTGGTTGGTGTTTTTTTTTTTTTTAAGATTTTTTTTTTGATGTGGACCATTTTTAAAGTCTTCATTGAATTTGTTACAATATTGCTTCTGTTTTATGTTTTGGTTTTTTGGCCACGAGGCATGTGGGATCTTAGCTCCCCGACCAGGGATCGAACCCGCTCTCCCTGCACTAGAAGGCAGAGTATTAACCACTGTAACACCAGGGAAGTCCCATAATACCTTATTTTCAGGAAAACAAACTGAGCATACTGTGGAACCCAGCTACTATTTGTCAGCTGTGTCAACTTAAACCCATTATTAACCACCCTCAGTCTTGGTTTTCTTATCTGTAAAATGGGGCTAATAGTGCCTCTCTCATAAGATCGCTGAAGGACTGAATGAGTTAATTCACGTAAAGCACTTATTTCTACTGTTAGAAGGTACTAAACACATCTTAACTACTGCTACTATTGACTTTAATCAATAATAATTTAATTACCTTCTTTTTCAATCACCCCCCAGAAAAATCAAGAGATCGACAGTCTTCCAAACAAGTCAAGGAAATGAGCTTTTCTAAAACGGAAGGTTTGTGCACGTATCTACAAGCCATCTCCATAATGGTCCCAAGCTCCACTCATCTATCACACAGTTCTTCCAGAGTCATCCCCACAGACTGCTGAAGTCAAAGTGTCACTATGAACTCCACTCAGTGATAAAGGCTATCTACAGGGCCTGACAGGAAAAGCGCGCAAAGAGGAAGAGCTGTCTTATTAAAAATAACAGATGTTGCAAAATTAGTTTCTACTGAAATTTGCCATCACTGGCATTTTCTTCAGCTTTTTTGGTATTTATACTTTTCATTTTCAAAATGCCTGACCCATCATCTCTTCATGAACAATTAAAATTTTTATTTCACTTGGCCATTGACTCAGCAACATTTATGTAAATTGATAAAACCAGGCTAAGCAATAATTCACATTATAAAAACACAAAGATCTAACAATTGGTAATTTCCACAAAAGGTAGAGGTAAACTACAGATCAAAAGTATTAATGCATTTTCTATTTCATAATTGCACACTCTCTAACAGCTCAGTGTCAAAATTCAAAGAACAGCAATATTACAACAGAAAGGGGGAGAAAACAAAACCTGTTAATTCCAGGAAGAAGCTTGAGCACAAACCTTTGTAAAGTGTCAGGATAAAAGTAAGTGTTTGGGTTTTAGAAAAAAAAAAAATCATTAACTAAGACAAGTAGAAAAATTTATTATAAAGCAATTCCTATACTTTTCCTACAGTAAAAGCAATACTCTTCAAGATTCCGGGCCTAAATAACCATAAATTTTAATTAACTTATATTTTATAAAGTAATTAAATATGCCCCAGCAACAATATATTGTTAGGCTCTCGAAAGAAACACTTTCAGTTAGTTGCACAAAACACATTGACTGAATCCTAATTATTTTTCTACCTCTTCATCATTTCAAGGTCTATAGGACTACAGAACTAGTAGGAGCTAAGTTTTATCTGAAAAGCCAATGATAATCAATATTACTATTTTCTTTAAAAGGCATTGAGAACTTTAGCCGTCACACAAAGGCAACTGTGGGACAGCCCACAAAAAAACATCCAGTCACCTTCTCCCTAGCCCAAAGCTGCGACAAACAGGGCAGGTGTTTGCAGACCCCAGAAGGTCTGAATCCAGCTGAGCTGAACCTTCTGATGGGGCAGGCAGGTCTGAGCCACTCCAGAAGAATTCCCTTAAATCTTTGCATCCACATTCAAAGTACACCTTCCCTCCCCCAACTTTAAATATAGGCAAAAATGGCTCTCCTTTGCCTTATTCAACACAATATTAGGTTGCACAGGAATAAACAAGGTTAGTTTGTGGATATGTCCCCAAAGCGCATTGTGTGTGTCTGCGTGTGCACACACACGCATGCAGGCGCATGTAGACGTGGAGAGGCCACTGGAAGATATAAGGAATCAAGATATAGGGCAGGGATCACACACTCAAAAGCTCTCACGGATCAGACCAGGAACATACTATGTGCAGCAGCTGGGTAAAAGCTAACAGGATCAACAGAAGTTACAGCAAAACATCAAAACAAAAAGCATATGCTCCATCAAAAAGCATTCAGGGGGCTTCCCTAGTGGTGCAGTGGTTGAGGGTCCGCCTGCCAATGCAGGGGACGTGGGTCCGTGTCCCGGTCCGAGAGGATCCCACATGCCGCGGAGCGGCTAGGCCCGTGAGCCATGGCCGCTGAGCCTGCGCGTCCGGAGCCTGTGCTCCACAACGGGAGAGACCACAACAGTGAGAGGCCCGTGTACCGCAAAAAAAAATAAAATAAAATAAAAAAATAATAAAGCATTCAAATTCAACTTAAAAACAAGCAGTGCTGGTCAAACAAAACACAGTTGGAGTCAGCAGACAGGCCAGCTTCAGCTGCCACTTTTTAAAAACTGATAATGCAATAGGCCCAACCAATCATCTTCTATCTTCTTCCCTCTGAGGGCAGCAAAGGGCTGATCACAGGCTCCAAGGCAGTAACCTCAGGCCCTCCCAACCCTGGCTGCGCAGGCTTCCCCAGGCCTGGGCCCAGGAACCGCAGCCCACCAAAAAGAAGTTGAGTGGCTGAAGAATTAAATACTTACCACTTGAGCTTCCAGGAGTAGAATACTGAGAGGTATCGAGGAATTTTCGAGGAGTAGGAACGTTTGTAACATCAAGCAGAGGAACAGGAGAAGCATCTTTCACGAGGGAGCTGAAGGGGGAAAGTAGCAGTAGTTACTTAGCGATTTCTCCAAAATCAACTTAAGTCCAAAAACATGCCCATCCTTTATTGCTTTCCTTTTGTCATGAACCCTCTTTATACTCTGACTTCAAATATCTCAAGTCTACTTCAAGTAAAGTGGTGGTCACAGACAGGGGAATAAAAATGTATTTGAAGGATTCCAAATATCAATATTTACATTTTTATCTTTTTATTACAATACTAGGTTAAAAAATAGTTTAAGTATATTCTGATCATCTGATGACCACCTTATAACCAAATTCTGCCACACACTTCAGTACCCCCTTTGTTTCTATATTAAAATTATTTTATCAGCAAAGGAAGATCAAATAACACCTTATCATGATAACTGAATGAAAGTTTAAGTAGTTAAGCCTAGATTAGCTTGTGTCTTTCAAGCTGGACCTTTTTTTTTTTGACATATACTGGGAGTTCACTGCACTTAGTTTCCTTTAAAAAAAGATTCATAAATTTCATCAAGTTGAGAATCAGGTTTATAAAAGATGATATAAGGACTCAAACAGGTTAATTCAGTATTTGATTACCCATTTCACCTTTTCCAAAAAGGCCTAGCAACTCATCTTAATAATTAACTTTGGAGCCTCCAAAATAAACACATTAATTTTAAATGACACAAAGACTATGAAAAACACATTTTCAAGATAATTCCCATTTACAGGCATCTGTTAAGTCCAAGAATGTAGGCAGTGCCAAGGCAAATAACACCTGTGCCCTAACCTGAAGAAACTGAATCATCTCGTCACGCTGCATCTCTAACAGAAAGGCTTCTCTAACTCATGTTCCAAGGATAGACAGGTCAAAGCCATAGTTCTCACCTCCTCCAGTCCCAATAACATCCCCAGTAAAAGTGGCTACCACGGAAGTGATTCTCAAAGTGGGCTGTAAAGGGAGGGCAGACAGAGGGAAGCAGGAACAAGACTACACCTTCAAGAAACCTTCCCCCAAATGGGAGAAAAAAATGTGTGGAAGTTTGAACATTGACCCCCTACAGTGATATATCCCCATCTCCCTCCCACCACTCCTTTGAAACTTCCACATGCAAGGTACATGTATATTTCTAAGCTAATAAAAAAAAAAAACATGTTTCAGAAAACTTTGAAAAATAGGTTAAAAGGCAAAATTATCTTTCAAGGTATTATTTTTATCTAGCGTTAACAATGTTTACAGCCACTGTCCTAGGCCCGGAGGTTAACTATGGCAGTCATTAGCTTCTCCCTTTTCACTTATTACAGGGAAGGGGGAAGCATTACTCAAACAAGTCTCAGCCTCTGTTATGTGCTTGGCACTTTGCTCAGCGCCGAGCATCCAAGTATGAGTAAGATATGAGCTATACCCAACTTCATGCATTTCCAAGTGTTGGAATCATTTGCAGACTAACGCGAAACCTCAAGCGAGGAATGAGACATAAAAGTAACAGCAATAGCATTTCCCAGGATCTGAACTGACATAGCTCCAGTGACTCTCTTCCTCCAATATAAAGCTGTAAGTTCCTATTTGCCTACACTATCTTAAGAAAACCCAAAAGAGCCTTCAAATCCACTGACTGGCTACAACAGTCTAATCATAAAAGCAATTTGCTCAGATTTACCCATTCATCTTTTCTATACTGACTACTGTTGTATTCTCATTTTTCTCCTCAGCCACCTCTCCTTCTTCTACCTGCATTTTACTCACAGGTGGAAAACTAGTGCTACACATCTCCCCAGCCTCTGGATACACACATGCCCAAGGAGACAGAGGATAGCCACCGATGTTTACCGTGCTGAGACTGAATAATCAGGAAGAAGCTAATTTCAATTTTACATGATAGAAAAAAGGTTTGATAAATTTAATAAATATTTCCATAACAGAAGTGGAGGAGTTATTTTGAAAGCATTAATAAATGAAGGTATCCATTAGCAGGAAATTCAGGTACACAGCTGGAATACTGCCCGCCACGGCTGTAAATGAGGCAGCAGTTAGTACAGATGTGTGTGCACAGTGCTATGTATATCTGTAAGTATAATACACACTTCTATAAATACAGATGTGCACGAGTCACTTTAGATTAAAACCTACAATCATTTTCTCAGTTTCAACCTAAACATGTATTTCAGTTAAATACAGGGTGATAAATGGCTTGCCATTTTAACTCTGAAAAAAACATAACCTGCTGACTTTATTATCAGAGCCAGAAGGGCCCTCAAACGCCATCAATAAACTCTTAGAAAGTCAATTTACTGTAAAACTATTTGCATAGACTCTTCTCTTTCTAAAATTTTCCCTTGGGCTTCAATTTTCTCCTTTGTGAACACTAACCCAAAGGCAAGTAACTCTGGAAATGACTTCTGGTTCTTCTCTTGTTCTTTTATGGAAGGACTTAGTCTTAAGAGTTCAAGAGACGGGGGGCACACCCACTCATGTAGTTACCTCAGACGTGAAACTCAACAGAAAGGTACCTGCTACTATAGAATATCACATACCTTAGTTTCCATTTCAGAAGAGAGAAAAGTTGAAATAAAGAAATACATACATCAGAAATAAAGTTGAGAAGTATTCATTAATACCTTCAAAGAGTTTTGAATCTCTCAGAGGAAGTATTTTTGAGAACAAAAAAATAAAATCAAAACTAGATTGTTCTTAAAAGGAAAGAAATAACAAATTTGGAGAAAATGTGGAAAAAAGGGAACCCTCATACACTGTTAGTGGGAATGTAAATTGGTGCACCACTACAGAAAGAAGTATGGAGATTCCTGGAAAAATTAAAACTAGAATTACCATATGACCCAGCTACTCCACTTCTGAGTATTTATCCGAAGAATACAAAAACACTAATTCGAAAAGATACGTGCATCCTATGTTCATAGCAGCACTATTTACAGTGGTCAAGATATGGAAACAACCTCAGTGCCCATCAACAGATAAATGGATAAAGAAGATGTGATACACACACACACACTGGAATACTACTCAGCCATAAAAAATATGAAATCTTCCTCATTTGCAACAGCATGGATGGACATTGAGGGCATTAGAATAAGTGAAATAAATAAAACAAAAAAAGACAACTCTAGCATTTCACTCATGTATGGAATATAAAAACCAAACACAAAATAAATGAGCAAACCAGAACAAAACAAATAGCACTAATACAGAGAACAGAGTAGTGGTTACCAGGGGGAAGAGGAATGGGAGGAGGGCGGAAGAGGTAAAGTGGGTCAACTGAAGGGTGATGGATAATAAATTTTTGGTGGTGAGCACGCTGTAGGCTGTAGTGTATACAGAATTCAAAAGATAATGTTGCACATGTGAAACTTATATTCAATACAATGTATAAACCAATGTTACTACAAAAAAAATTAGATTGTTCTTTGAGTTTCTAATTAGTATGAATCCTCTGAACAGCTTTATTTCAAAGAAATACTGATAGAAATTATTTTTCTTCTTAAAGATCTATGATTACAAACTTTTATTTTAAATTCTTTCAGAATCATTCATAGCCGAGCTGAAAAAGACAGGTGATGCACATAAAATCCTTCCCAGTATAAGACAGGACCCCCAAAATCAGTAATTGTATCTTGTAATTGAGTGGTTTGCTATTTAATAACCACATGGTGGCAGACAGGAAAACTATAAAGCAAATTTAACCATACCAAAAACAACCCCCTACCACCGTAACTCCTAGGACTTTCTGACCATTCAGCACTCATCCAACTAGTAAGGATCTACTTCAAAATGTGTCTGATTTCAGTATTTCAGGCCATGAAGTCTTTTTTTTTAAAAAGAAGGTTTAGAAGTGCTAACAGCTTATTAAATATTTGCATTTTAATTATAACTTATTTCTGTTCCTTCACTTAATAATAAATATGTCCAACGCTGCCCAAAATTCACAGCAGCAGGTCATTTGGTTGACTTTAGTCAAACTGAAACTTAACAGAGGTGAGTTGAACTTTAAGTTGTAAATCTAATAACTAATATATTCACCCTATAACCCCAACAGCTGGCACAGGACCTGTCAAAGAGCAAGTGCTCATAGTTTGTCAAATCAAACTCAGCTGAGAAGTGTCTGTCAAAGATAATATGCCCTTCGTAAGAAAATGTAACAGAATAATGAATCAGGAATGTCTGGCACAGTAATTCTCTATAGTTCTAAGATCTGCCTGAACGTACAGAAAGAATAATGATTCAGAGGGTAGAAAAGTCAAAAACAGTCATGGTCTCAAATGATAAACCAAGAGTGAAGACATGCAATACAAAATAAGGTGAAGCTAAAACCTAAGCAAAGCAGGAGGGTGGAGGGAAGCACTGAAAGATAACAAAAAGAAAACAGACATACATAAAAAGAAAAAATTAGTTAGGGAGCAAGAAATACAATGGGGTGATCAAGTATTAAACCAGGATGCATGCAACAAGTAAAAGGATTAACCATTTTTAAAATAATTTTTTATTGATTTTATCTGCTTATAAAGGTATTAAATGTTCTTTTTTGAAAATATAAAGAAAATGAAAATAATCTAATATAATTATAGTATAATGTCTTTCAAAACATTTAACAGAAAGGAGTCTGTCCATCCCTACACACACACACACACACACACACCTACTCATGCATACACACAAAAATGTACACATGCTTTTCAACATTCTTTGGACCACCCTGTATAGAATATTAAACCCTAGGTTTTCCTTTTAACAGTAAACATGTTGCCATTTCATTAAAAGTAATCTTCAAGAGTATTATCAGGGCTTCCCTAGTGGCGCAGTGGTTGGGAGTCTGCCTGCTAATGCAGGGGACGCAGGTTCGAGCCCTGGTCTGGGAGGATCCCACAGGCCACGGAGCAACTAGGCCCATGAGCCACAATTACTGAGCCTGCACGTCTGGAGCCTGTGCTCCGCAACAAGAGAGGCCACGACAGTGAGGCCCGCGCACCGCGATGAGGAGTGGCCCCCGCTTGCCACAACTAGAGAAAGCCCTCACACAGAAACGAAGACGCAACACAGCCAAAAATAAATAATTTTTTTTAAATGTATTATCAATAGTATTATTATTAAAGTAATAATACATGCTCCTGGTGAATACATTCCCAGTGCAGAGGGTATGAAATAAGTCCTTCTTTTCTATTCCCTGCCACCCCATTTCCATTTCCCATAGGTAATTCCTTTTATCATTGTTTTTCAGCATTATCCTTCTAAGAAATCATTTACACACACACAAATTTTTACATCTATATATAAAGGATATATATTTAAGTATATATTCTTTCAATTCTTACACAAATAGATTCATAACATACATGCTGTTTTTCACCTGGCTTTTTTGAACCCAAGAATACACCTTGGAAATCTTTTCCTATCAGCACTAAGAAATCTTTCTCATTCGTTTTAATGTCTAGTATTACACAGCATGGATACACCATAATTCATTTAACCATAGTCCTCTTGAATATTGAGCTTGTGTATTTTTGTCGTTCTGCCCAAAACGTTCCAGTCAACATCCTGTTACATGTATTTTTATGAAATGGTACTATTTTTGTAGGATGTGTACCTAGAAAGCCTCCCACATACATATTCTCCTATTTTTTCCTAATGCTAATAAAGTTGCATGTGATTTTTTTAAACCAAGTTAGAATTTTTTGTACATAATAACAGGTAGGCAGGCAGCTAAATTTCTTTTCTTCACACAGCTGATTGTATCAACACAAATTACTAAATAGCCTTCATTCGCTTCACTGAACTGAACTACTGTTTAAAAATATTGAAGTTTCATATATCCTGAAATATCCTGAATATTTCAATATTCTAAATTCTATTTCCTTCCAACAATCTGATTTTGTGTTTGCATGTCTGTACTGTTTTGATTAAAGTAGATTTATAATATACTTTAATATTAGATAAGGAAATCCCTTATAATCTCCCCTCTCAATTTTTTTTTAAACAATCCTTACACATTTATTCTTCCATGTGAACTACAGATTTGACAGTTCCAAAAACCTCAACTGAGATTTAACTGGGACTTAACATCTTTATGAGCTAAGAACATGGAAAAGTCTCCCCATTTATTCGGGTTTTGTTTCATAGCCTCCAAAAACCATTTTTATTTTTTCCATGCAGGCATGTATCCTTCTTTTATCAATTCTACTAGTTTCCCACTTCTACTTCAAAAATATCTGTTCTACTTTATATGTTTAAGTGCCTTCATGTGACTTCTTTTGTTTTCTCCTTCAGTAGAAATCTGTGTTTGTTTTTGGATACCAACAATTGGAACAGTCTTTGTATTTGGAGACACTCTCCATGGTCTGGGTCAAAGCAAAAAGGGAAGAGGGCCTGGCCCTTCTTCCTACTATACAAGTTGACATGTCTCAAGCTCAAAGAATTGGATGCTTCCAGCCAAAACTTTGAATCTTGAAGAAATAAAGGCAAGATGCAGCAACATTTAGAGATCATTCACTTGAGTTAAAAATCCAGCAATTGTAGGCATAATGCAGCAACCCAACCAGACCCTTCCTATGGCTTGTCTATGATGTAAGCTCAGCTGCTGCATCTCCCTTGGTCCCTCCAGGGTTTTAGAGCCTGATTATACAGACTTCCTTTCCTTAGATTCTGTGACCTACTTGATAACTTTCCACTAAATTTCTTTCCTTGTTTTATTACCAGGACTGATTTCTGCTATTTGCTATCAAGAATGTTGGCTAAAACATCATCCTTTGTAATAAGAAATATGTTTTATTTGATTCTGTCTTCTCTAGTGACTTTTCAATATAAAAATCTTTAAATATACATATCCAGGTTAATAAACACAAAATTAAATGAATTAAACATTTTCTCTAATTATTAAAATCCAAAACTTCTGACATCTTAAGAATTCAGCACTCCTTTGCATCTCCTGCTTATCCAAATTTCCCAGTCTCTACTAACTTAATATGGTGATATAAATCCTGTTTACTATTTTTTTAACATCTTTATTGGAGTACAATTGCTTTACAATGGTGTGTTAGTTTCTGCTTTATAACAAAGTGAATCAGCTATACATATACATATATCCCAATATCTCCTCCCTCTTGCATCTCCCTCCCACCCTCCCTATCCCACCCCTCTAGGTGGTCACAAAGCACTGAGCTGATCTCCCTGTGCTATGCAGTTGCTTCCCACTAGCTATCTAATCCTGTTTACTATTATAGAGTATTCTTCAACCACACAGACCTTCTTTTACAAAAATAGTTTTCAGCTTATATTTTTGATCTTACAAAAATATTTTTCAGTTATTTATACACAAATTTACATATTTAATGCTGTGCAGTCAGTCCTGGCAGCAGTTTCAAACCACCTACAACTCTATTGTTCTCAAGTTGCTGATTTTGGTTTGCATCTTATAGTTCATTTTTGAGTATTTTTCTCAGAAAAAGAACACTAGCTTTTCATTTTGTGTTAATTTATATCTGTTTTGTCTCTGTGTTGCCTATGGCCACTTGGCTGGGTATAGACATCTTTGGTCCCAATTCTTTCCCATTCAACGCTTTGTAGACTTTCCTCTGCTGTCTTCTTGCATTTCATGTTCAGCAAATCCAGGTGAACCTGATTTTTACTCCTTTCTGTTTATCAGGACTAAGTTTAACTGTATAAAACAGAAGACCCAAATAGCCGTGGCCTGAGTAAAACAAAAGGACTTCCTTTTTCCCGTATAAAAGATACAAACCCATTCAGAGCCATAATGGAGGCCCCATGTCATTAAAAAGTTTACGATTTGGCTTTCATCCTCAAGGTCACTAGTGTCCAAGACGATGGCATCAATCCATGCCCTCGACAGAAAGTAAAGGAAGGCAAGCGAAGAGTAAAAGAGTGACCATACCAGTTTAGATGGCACCTTTAAATTTTCCTGTGAGTCCTGATTCAACAGCTTGCAAGCAGAAGTCTCACGAATCACCTTTAGCTACACAGGAGGATGGAAAATGTAGCCTTTTAGCTGGACATATGGCCACCACGAACAAAACAACAGTTGTCATTAAAAATGAAGGAGAGAGGGCTTCCATGGTGGCACAGTGGTTGAGAGTCCGCCTGCCGATGCAGGGGACGCGGGTTCGTGCCCCAGTCCGGGAGGATCCCACATGCCGCGGAGCGGCTGGGCCTTTGGGCCATGGCTGCTGGGCCTGCGTGTCTGGAGCCTGTGCTCCGCACGGGAGAGGCCACAGCAGTGAGAAGCCCGCATACCGCAAAAAAAAAAAAAAAAAGAAGGAGGGAGACTCCCCTGGTGGTCCAGTGGTAAAGAATCCGCCTTCCAATGCAGGGGACACAGGTCCCATCCCTGGTTGGGGAACTAAGATTCCACATGCCACGGGGCAACTAAGCCCGTGCACCACAACTACTGAGCTCACGCACCTCAACGAGAGAGCCCGTGTGCCGCAAACTAGAAACAGAAAACCCACATGCCACAACTCACAACTAGAGAGAAGCCTGCGTGCCGCAACAAAGAACCCACACTGCAAGGAAAGACCCCACTTGCCTCAACAAAGATCACGCTTGCCACAACTAAGACCCGACACAGCAAAAAAAAAAAAAGGAGAGAATGGATATCGGTGGGCAAATAACTGTATCTGTCAGGGCAGGTAACATACTTTTTCTCCTTGGTGCTTACAGTATTTGTTTTTGAAATTCATAAAAAACTTCATGATCATATCTAAGAGTAAGTTTTTCACTAAGCTTACCTTGAATCCTTTTGATTTGCAGACCAAGGTCTTTTTTTCTGTTTAAGTTTCTTTCTTTACACTATAATTATTGCTACTATTTCTGTCTGTATTAGTTTGCTAGGGCTGCCATGACAAAGTACCACAGACTGGGTAGCTTAAACAACAGAAATTTGTTTTCTCACAGTTCTGGAGGCTCAAGCTGTTGGCAGAGTTGGTTCCTCCTGAGGCCTCTCTCCTATGTTTGCAGACGGCCATCTTATCACTGTGTCTTCACATGGTCTTCCCTCTTTGGAAGTGTGTGTCCAAATTTCCTCTTCTTATATGGACACCAGTCATATTGAATTAGAGCCCATGCTAATGACCTCATTTTAACTTATTTACCTATTGAAAGACCCTATCTCCAAATTTAGTCACAGTTAGGTACTGGGAGTTAGGACCTCAATGCATGAATTTTAAGGGGACACAATTCAACCTATAACACTATCATTTTAGTGTCATTCTGTAGAATGCCTAAAATCATTTGATCACTATTCTCCACCTTTCACATTATCTTTCTTTTATCATCTTGCGTTTTTCTTCTTCACGATAAGTTTTTCCTCATATCACTGATTTAATTCTTCTAATGTTTTAAACAAGACTTAATTTCCCTATTATCATTTTGGTTTTTCCTTACATTTTGTTCCTGTTGTAGTTAGTTCTTTTTGCATTTCTCCCAATCCCATTCATATAGCTCCCCATTATCATTTCATAGAAGCTATATGCTTGCTGCATACAACCACAGAATCTCAGTCATGTTCAAAAATAAGCACATATTTTTGTGACTGGCTGGTTCAGGCTAGGCAGCTCAGCTGAACATGGCTCGATTCCACATGTCTCTCCTCCTCCTCCTGGGACCAGCACCATCATGGCAATGGCAGAGGCATGACAGGGCATGCTCCCTGGCACAAGGGAATTTCAAGCCCCTCATGCTACATGCTAACAATCAGCAAAAGCAAGAGCCCAAAAATCAAAGAGAAGGAAATACACTCCCTCCCACTCAACTGGAGGGGAAAGGGTGATAATTTTTAGCAAAATTCTAAACTACTACATCATCTTGCATCTTTTGAGAAACTTGAGCTTAAGTCTCCTAAACTTTTGCTATTTTGCTTTATAAATCTTCTTCTTCAAATAAATGCTCTTCTTTGATACCTCAACTTAATGCTTTTTCCCTAATGCTTATTCTACAGCATAAGGGAAAATAAGTATTTTTCCCTTGGGCTTATAAGGGAGTGGGGTTATTCTGTTTGTTTTTAATCCTTGCACGGGTAGAAATCTATTTAGATCTACTATTTACCACCAGACACTCTGGAAGGTATTTCCTTAGCACAGCTCCCATCTACCACTTTACTCTCCAACAAGATTGTATTCAGATGCAGTGCTGAAGTTAAGTCTAAGGTACATAACCCTTAGCTCAATTTGTGTGCCTAAGTTTTTCTCGTGCCCATCTGCAGAGAAGAGATGCAAACTTCTTTCTCTGTCAGGGTCTCTGACTAGACTGAAGCATCACACACAAAGTTGGAAATTCTGGTTTGAACAGAATAGGATTTTATAGACTTCACTCCCAGCATGCACTGCTTCCAGTGCTCCTCTCATCTATAGTCTGATGAAAAAGTATCAACAGTATATAGTGCTCAACTGCCCTCTGAAGAATCTTACGGCTATTTTAAAGGAATGTTGGAAGGACATATGATGTGCACAGCTATCTGATACATGTTAATAACGCCAACGTTCTACTGTCTTACCATCTGGTCTTATTCCCTACCAGGTCTCTCCTAACCTAATAAATGTCCTGAGTCCACCCAGGCCCTTCAACATAGGACTGTGCTACAATGAGCCCAGGCGTTAAAAAAAAAAAAAAATGCTCTCTCTAAACCTTCCCTAAACTACTCCAGAAAGGACTGTCCAAAGCTGAACACAGCTCTAAGTAACAAAGAGTCTTCTAACTTCATATTCATACACCTATATTTCTCAATTAGGCGGACTTCACTATCCAATTTAAGGATTTCTTTTCTCTTCCTTCTGAGATATACCAGAGGTCTCTCTGATCCACTTACAGACCCACAGTAAATGTTTCTTATGTATCTTTACATAAAAGGACCACAAGAAATGTGCAGTGAGGGAATGAACAAACTTTGAATGTCAGCCTCCAGAACGTGGAGTATTTGGTATCATAAAACTATCTTACATTTTCAGAGACAGTATGTTAAAAAGAGAAGTAAAATGAACTATAACAATATTCTGGGAAACAAATAATATTCCTTAAAATCCTACATGGCCGCAAGACACTGTGGCAAAGAGCCTCTTTAACCAACCTCATCCTGCCTTTTTCCTTGTTCTGTTGCACAACTCGGCTAGTGGATTTGATGTACAGGTGCCGATGCAGCTCGTCTATGAGAACTAAGTGGAGGTTCATCTTCTTGCTGTGAAGCTCCAGCCTGAGGTCACTCAGTCCTTCCACCTGGAGCAGGGGACCCTCCAAAGACTCGACTGCAGACACCTGAAAACGGCAAAAAAAAAAAAGATTAAGACAACGAAATAATCTAGTAATATCATAAATAAGAAAGACTACCTTTTAAAAGATACTGTCAGGACTTCCCCAGTGGTCCAGTGGTTAAGAATCCGCCTGCCAATGCAGGGGACATGGGTTTGATCCCTGGTCCCGGAAGATCCCACAAGCCGCGGAGCAACCAAGCCCATGCGCCACAACTACCGAGCCTGGGCTCTAGAGCCCGCAAGCCACAACTACTGAGCCCACGCACCACAGCTACTGAACCGCACGCGCCCTAGAGCCCGTGCTCTGCAACAAGAGAAGCCCCGCAATGAGAAGCCCGCGCACCGTAACGAAGAGTAGCTCCAGCTCGCCGCAACTAGAGAAAGCCCGCACACAGCAGCAAAGACCCAACGCAGCCAAAAATAAATTTTTAAAAAATAAAAATAAAAGATACTGTCAGAAGAGTTTGAGAACTTTATCAGCATACTTCAGACTTTCAGTGTAATGAGGATAGGCCTAGTTCTGCTCTTGAAGGGTTCAACATTGGAGACAGAGAATGCTGAAGAAAACAATCATGGTAAACATGAAGGCATCTAAAGCACCTCAGCAAAGCTGTACATACTATTTATTCCCACACACATTGCCTATCCATGGACACAAGTAAAATGACCTCCTACTGAAATAATTATAATGTTTATATCCTCACAAGACGTCCACATACTAATGATTTAGATCAACTTTTAGTCAAACTTAGCCTCTTATGACTAAGACTCAATAAAAGCACACCTTATCAATTTTTTAAATAATTCTCAGGGCCATCATGAATCAGAGCTTGGTAAGCCTAAGTCTACAAGTGTATTTACAGTCATCTCTAGCTCTTTCTCATATTCACATACACACAGAGGAAAATGCATTTTTACATGAATGTTACAAGCAGACAACAGCAGTCATCACCTCTCCTTGGACTGACTCAGTCTGATAGAAGAAACGGGATTTGAAAGGTGAACAGAAGATAAACTATGAGAAGGGAGATTCTCTTGGCATAAAGTGCAATTTGGGAGATTTTAAGACAAAAAGGATTGAATGAATAAAAATGGTGTAGGAATACCTACAACAAATGGACAAGACGAGGGACTCAGGGAATTTGGAATAGTTCACTTTGAAACCAAAGTGAGAACTGCAAAGGGGATAAAAAGACAGTATGTATTATATAATCCCATTTATCCATGTACATAAAATTTTATTTATGTCTTTCTATGTATAAAGACCTTACATATTTTTCTTAAAGAAAAAGAAAGTGAAGAGGTACTATTCCTTGGGAGAAAAAAAGAAGAAAGAAACACAAAGACTAATAATAATAACGATAGTAGCAGTAGTAGTAATAATCGTAACAACAGTAATGGAGAAGACTTGACTACAAGCTGAACTCTGGGAAAAGAGCCCTACCAAGCTCCCTGAAGGAATTAATGTGCAATGACTATTCCCTGCTTTGGTTATACATCTAAATATTCCTCATCTGTACAGATAAAGGCAATAACTAATAACACTACTTAAAAAATCAAGCATTTATACAAAAACAATCAATAGATAATAGAACTCATGAAAGATCAGTGATCAAAAATGTTGATCACAGATCTATCCCAGTATATGCAGTCACTTACGAGAGTGTGGACAGTGAACACAGAAAGCTTTGTAGCTGCCAAATACAAACCGGCCTGAGATGGGGAGGAAAATGCAATGGCTTAGCCACAAACACATCACTTGTTTTGTGATGTGCTATAATGAAATGTCAGCAACAAATAAGTTTCCTTAAGTTAACCAAGACAGAATCGAGGAATGAAAGAGTGACAAGCCCTGGGCCAGCTCTGCCCTCTGAAGCCTGCCAGTTCATTTTCACGCTGAATCGCAACCGCCCCTGCTATGAGAGCCCCCTGCCTGGTGCAAGCTGCGGGCAATTCCAAATGGAAAGGCTGCCTCACGAAATGACCAAAGTGTCCCCAAGGAGGAAAAACAACAACAAATTCATTTACACGTGTGCTCTAAAATGGATTTTAACTCAGGTCTCTAGCAGAGAAAAGAGGATGCATTAACCTTTAGTGACATCAAGATTCAGAAAATGAAAAATAATTTGGTAAACCACTGGCCGATCATGTAGACTTATCCCTCAAGGTAATTGAATCCAGCTGAGATATTTAAGCTTAAAAACCACCCACTGCACGTCCACACTCAATTTGTTTGTAAGAATTTGCATGAAGACTTTTAACCCAAACAGCTCATGTTCCAATTACAAAACTATATGACGATGTCAACTTTCAAAGCCACTTAATTTTTCTTAAATGTAGGTAAAGCACTTAGCAACACAGTGCCTGGCACATACTGAGGGCTCCTCACATTATTTTTAACAGAACCTATTTACCATGTGGATAAAGAAACCTCGGAGGGTCTTTCCAACATGTTTTAAGGCAGCATTTTCAGTAAAGTGCTGTTTCCATCATGGAACTATTATTAATCACGTAGAAAACAAACTTTCTGAATATGTTTTCTTAACCGAAAATACAAGTACAGTTACCATATATACAATCAAGAGTAGTCTCAGAACTTCAAAGATTTAAAAACCTTACCACAAATAGGAAAATAGCCTCTATTTCTGTAGGAAGATACAGTGCCTTATTTTCTGGCCTTCACAAACTAAAAGTCTATTTATAAAGCTGTAATTATGAAAGCTAAGCAAGGCCACTGTATTCCCTGACTCTAACCTTGCTTAGTGGTACTCAAAACAATTTGCAGAAAATAGTTGTCAATGCATATATTTCATCCCTAGGACATCAGTTTAAAAACCTGAACTTTATCTTCTGTGGTTTTAAGTAGCTTGTACCATAAAGCTTACACATAAGGAAAACTCAGTGGGGCAGCAGTCAATCCCACCATGACTGATGATTAATTCTGTTGTACTGGGGTGTCTGGTTTCTATGCATTTCCTGACATTTAGCCTTTAATAGAGGACAAATCCTTAAATATCCATCTACAGTTAGAAATGTGCGTAATTACTGATAAAAATACCACCATTTTTTTCTTTAATGTATGGGAAGTGGTCATTTTTTAAATTATTTCACTGTTTTCTAAATTTAATGACTGCAGAGCACTTTTTAAATAACACACCGATGAAACATCAACAGGAATTCAAGAGATGCAGCTGGATTAAAGTGGACGGCAACAGATTAATTCTTTGAGAAATAATCAAAACCGGTTTCAGAAATGTGACATACAACAATGAATACTATCACAAATAAATATTAAAATTACAGGACAAGACACGGCAGATGAGGCAGATGAAAGATCAGACAACATACAGTGGAACTGTTCACTGGAAAATGCTGTCTATACATCTACTCACAGATCGAAATATGATGAATTAATGTGTCAAATGATCTCTACTGTGACCTTCTAGAATTCTCAGGTATGCCACACCATTTCTTTTTTTTTGAATTTTTGAATTTTATTTTATTTTTTTATACAGCAGATTCTAACTAGTTATCTATTTTATACATATTAGTGTATACATGTCACTCCCAAACTCCCAATTCATCCCACCACCACCACACCCCCTGCCACCTTCCCTCCTTGGTGTCCATACGTTTGTTCTCTACATCTGTGTCTCTATTTCTGCCCTGCAAACCGGTTCATCTGTACCATTTTTCTAGGTTCCACATATATACGTTAAAATATGATATTTGTTTTTCTCGTTCTGACTTACTTCACCCTGTATGACAGCCTCTAAATCCAACCACGTCTCTACAAATAACCCAATTTTGTTCCTTTTTATGGCCGAGTAATATTCCATTGTGTTAGCATTACACTGAACACTGGATGCATGTGTCTTTTTGAATTATGGTTTTCTCTGGGTATATGCCCAGTAGTGGGATTGCTAGGTCATATAGTAATTCTGTTTTTAGTTTTTTAAGGAAGCTCCATACTATTTTCTCCATAGTGGCTGTATCAATTTACATTCCCACCAACAGTGCAATAGGGCTCCCTTTTCTCCATACCCTCTCCAGCATTTGTTGTTTGTACATTTTCTGATGATGCCCATTCCAACTGGTGTGAGGTGACACCTCATTGTTGTTTTGATTTGCATTTCTCTAATAATTAGTCATGTTGAGCAGCTTTTCATGTGCTTCTTGGCCACCTGTATGTCTTCCTTGGAGAAACATCTATTTAGGTCTTCTGCCCATTTTTTGATTGGGATTTTTTTTAATATTGAGCTGTATGAGCTGTTCATATATTTTGGAGATTAATCCTTTCTCTGTTGAATCATTTGCAAATATTTTCTCCCATTTTGAGGATCTGCTTTTCGTCTTGTTTGTAGTTTCCTTTGTTTTGCAAAAGCTTTTAAGTTTCATTAGGTCCCATTTGTTTATTTTGGTTTTATTCCCATTACTCTAGGAGGTGGACCAAACAAGATCTTGCTGTGACTTATGCCAAAGAGTGTTCTTCCTGCTTTCCTCTAAGAGTTTTATAGTGTCCAGTCTTACATTTAGGTCTCTGATCCATTTTGAGTTTACTTTTCTGTATGGTGTTAGGAAGTGTTCTAATTTCATTCTTTTACATGTAGCTGTCAAGTTTTCCCACCACCACTTATTGAAGAGACTGTGCTTTCTCCATTGTATATCCTTGCCTCCTTTGTCATAGACTAGCTGACCATAAGTGCATGGGTTTATCTCTGGGCTTTCTATCCTGTTCCATTAATCTATATTTGTTTTTGTGCCAGTACCATACTGTCTTGATTACTGTAGCTTTGCAGTATAGTCTGAGGTCAGGGAGTCTGATTCCTCCAGCTCTGTTTTTTTCCCCCTCAAGACTTCTTTGGCTATTCAGGGTCGTTTGTGTCTCCACAGAAATTTTATAATTTTTTGTTCTAGTTCTGTGAAAAATGCCACTGGTAATTTGATAGGGATTGCACTGAATCTGTAGATTGCTTTGAGTGGTACAGTCATTTCACAATATTGATTCTTCCAATCCAAGAACATGCTACATCTCTCCATCTGTTTGTCTTTGATTTCTTTCATCAGTGTCTTACAGTTTTCTGAGTACAGGTCTTTTACCTCCTTACGTAGGTTTATTCCTAGATATTTTATTCTTTTTGTTGCAATGGTGAATGGGATTTTTTCCTTAATTTCTCTTCTTATTCATTGTTAGTGTATAGGAATACAAGAGATTTCTGTGCATTAATTTTGTATCCTGCAACTTTACCAAATTCATTGATTACCTTTAATACTTTTCTGGTGGCATCTTCAGGATTCTCTATGTATAGTATCATGTCATCTGCAAACAGTGACAGTTTTACTTCTTCTTTTCCTATTTCTTTTCCTTTTGTTTCTTTTTCTTCTGACTGCTGTGGCCAGGACTTCCAAAACTATGTTGAATAAGAGTGGTGAGAGTGGACATCCTTGTTTTGTTCCTGATCTTGGAAGAAATGCTTTCAGTTTTTCAACATTGAGAATGATATTTGCTGTGGGTTTGTCATATATGGCCTTTACTATGTTGAAGTAGGTTCCCTCTATGCCCACTTTCTGGAGAGTTTTTATCATAAATGAGTATTGAATTTTGTCAAAAGCCTTTTCTGCATCTATCAAGATGATCATATGGTTTTTATTCTTCCATTTGTTAATATGGTGTATCACACTGACTGATTTGCATATGTTGAAGAATCCGTGCATCCCTGGGATAAATCCCCCTTGATAATGGTGTATGATCCTTTTAATGTGTTGTTGGATTCTGTTTGCCCGTATTTTGTTGAGAATTTTTACATCTATATTCATCAGTGATATTGGTCTGTAATTTTCTGTCTTTCTTTGTAGTATCTTTGTCTGGTTTTGGTATCAGGGTGATGGTGGCCTCATAGAATGAGTTTGGGAGTGTTCCTTCCTCTGCAATTTTTGAAGAGTTTGAGAAGAATGGGTGTTAGCTCTTCTGTAAATGTTTGAAAGAATTCACCTGTGAAGCCATCTGGTCCTGGACTTTTGTTTGTTGGAAGATTTTTAATCACAGTTTCAATTTCATTACTTGTGATTGGTCTGTTCAAATTTTCTATTTCTTCCTGGTTCAGTCTTGGAAGGTTCTACCTTTCTAAGAATTTGTCCATTTCTTCCAGGTTGTCCATTTTATTGGCATAGAGTTGCTTGTAGTAGTCTCTTAGGATGCTTTGTATTTCTTCAGTGTCTGTTGTAACTTCTCCTTTTTCATTTCTGTTTTTATTGATTTGAGTCCTAACCCTCTTCTTCTTGGTGAGTCTGGCTAATGGTTTATCAATTTTGTTTATATTCTCAAAGAACCAGCTTTTAGTTTTATTGATCTTTGCTATTGTTTTCTTTGTTTCTATTTATTTCTGCTCTTACCTTTAGGATTTCTTTCCTTCTACTAACTTTGGATTTTGTTTGTTCTTTCTCTAGCTCCTTTAGGTGTAAGGTTAGTTTTTTTGAGATTTTTCTTGTTTCTTGAGGTAGGCTTATATTGCTATAAACTTCCCTCTTATAACTGCTTTAGTTGCATCCCATAGGTTTTGGATCGTCGTGTTTTCATGGTCCTTTGTCTCTAGTTACTTTTTGATTTCCTCTTTGATTTCTTCAGTCATCTCTTGGTTATTTAGTAATGTATTATTTAGGCTCCATGTGTTTGTGTGTTTTACGTTTTGTTTTCCCTGTAACTGATTTCTAATCTCATAGCACTGTGGTCAGAAAAGATGCTTGATATGATTTCAATTTTCTTAAATTTACCAAGGCTTAATTTGTGACCCAAGATATGATCTATCCTGGAAAACGTTTTATGTACACTTGAGAGGAAAGTGTAATCTGCTGTTTTGGGATGGAATGTCCTATAAATATCAATTAAATCTATCTGGTCTATTGTGTCATTTAAAGCTTGTGTGTCCTTATTAATCTTCTGTCTGGATGATCTGTCCATTGGTGTAAGTGAGATGTTAAAGTCCCCCACTAGTATTGTGTTGCTGTCAATTTTCTCTTTTATAGCTGTTAGCAGTTGCCTTATGTATTGAGGAGCACCTATGTTGGGTGCATATATAATTGTTATATCTTCTTCTTGGATTGATCCCTTGCTCATTATGTAGTGTCCTTCCTCGTCTCTTGTAACATTCTCTATTTTATCTGATACAAGTATTGCTACTTCAGCTTTCTTTTGATTTCCATTTGCATGGAATATGTTTTTCCATCCCCTCACTTTCAGTCTGTATGTATCCCTAGGTCTGAAGTGGGTCTCTTGTAGACAGCATATATACATGGGTCTTGTTTGTACCCATTCAGCAAGCCTGTGTCTTTTGGTTTGAGCATTTAATCCATTCATGTTCAAGGTAATTATCAATATGTATGTTCCTATTACCATTTTCTCAATTGTTATGGGTTTGTTTTTGTAGGTCCTTTTCTTCTCTTGTGTTTCCCACTTAGAGAATTTCCTTTAGCATTTGTTGTAGAGCTGGTTTGGTGGTGCTGAATTCTCTTACCTTTTGCTTGTCCTTAAAGCCTTTTTTTTTTTTTTTTTTTTGCAGTACGTGGGCCTCTCACTTTTGTGGCCTCTCCCGTTGCAGAGCACAGGCTCTGGATGCGCAGGCTCAGCGGCCATGGCCCACAGGCCTAGCCGCTCCACGGCACTTGGGATCCTCCCGGACCGGGGCACGAACCTGTGTCCCCTGCATCGGCAGGCGGACTCCCAACCACTACGCCACCAGGGAAGGCCTCCTTAAAGCTTTTGATTTCTCCATCGAATCTGAATGAGATCCTTGCCGGGTAATCTTGGTTGTAGGTTCTTCCCTTTCATTACTTTAAGTATATTGTGCCACTCCCTTCTGGCTTGTAGAGTTTCTGCTGAGAAATCAGCTGTTAACCTTATGGGAGTTCCCTTGTATGTTATTTGTCGTTTTTCCCTTGTTGCTTTCAATAATTTTTGTCAATTTGAATACTATGTGTCTTGGCATGTTTCTCCTTGGGTTTATCCTGTATTGGACTCGCTGTGCTTCCTGTACTTGGGTGGCTATTTCCTTTCCCGTGTTAGGGAAGTTTTCGACTATAATCTCTTCAAATATTTTCTCAGGTCCTTTCTCTCTCTCTTCTCCTTCTGGGACCCCTATAATGCGAAGGTTGTTGTGTTCAATGTTGTCCCAGAGGCCTCTCAGGCCATCTTCATTTCTTTTCATTCTTTATTCTGTTCTGTGGCAGTGAATTCCACCCTTCTGTCTTCCAGGTCACTTACCTGTTCTTCTGCCTCAGTCATTCTGCTATTGATTCCTTCTAGTGTATTTTCATTTTATTGTATTGTTCGTCTCTGTTTGTTCTTTAATTCTTCTAGGTGTTTGTTCTTTAATTCTAGATCTTTGTGAAACATTTCTTTCATCTTCTCGATCTTTACCTCCATTCTTTTTCTGAGGTCCTAGATCTTCTTTACTATCATTATGCTGAATTCTTTTTCTGGAAGGTTGCCTATCTCCACTTCATTTAGTTGTTTTTCTGGGGTTTTATCTTGTTCCTTCATCTGGTACATAACCCTCTGCCTTTTCATTTTGTCTATCTTTCTGTGAATGTGGTTTTCCTTCCACAGGCTGCAGCACTGTAGTACTTCCTTCTGCTGTCTGCCCTCTGGTGGATGAGGCTATCTAAGAGGCTTGTGCAAGCTTCCTGATGGGAAGGACTGGTGGTGGGTAGAGCTGGGTGTTGCTCTGGTGGGCAAAGCTCAGTAAAACTTTAATCTGCTTGTCTGCTGATGGGGAGGGCTGAGTTCCCTCCCTGTTGGTTGTTTGGCCTGAGGCAATCCAGCACTGGAGGCTACAGGCTCTTTGGTGGAGCTAATGGCGGACTCTGGCAGGGCTCACACCGAGGTGTACTTCCCAGAACTTCTGCTGCCAGTGTCCTTGTCCCCTGAGTGAGCCACAGCCACCCCCTGCCTCTGAAGGAGACCCTCCAACACTAGCAGTTAGGTCTGATTCAGTCTCCTATGGGGTCACTGCTCCTTCCCCTGGGTCCCAATGCACACACTACTTTGTGTGTGCCCTCCAAGAGTGGAGTCCCCACATCATTTGTTAAAGGTAGAGTACTACATAATGAGACAACCAGATGTATTTGGAAGTTTTCTTACACATATTTTCAAAAATAAATCCACGTGGGGAGAGGGGGAGGGAGGGGAGATAGATACTACCAACAAGGATTTTTTCACAGAACACCTACTATTATCTGACAGAACGTTAATGTTCTAACTCACCAGAGTTAGAAACTGCTCATACAGACAACAGAAATCTGTTTGAGTTGAAAACAAATATTTCTTTTAGGATTACAAAGATAAGCAAACATCTACAAAATGTTTTAACACATGATATCGAACAAGATAGTATGCTTCACTATTAAAAACCTATCCATTTAAGAAACAAGTTCTGAGAAATATTTCCTTAACTCAATAAAATAGGTCAGAGGTACAGTTAAAATGTACATAATCAAGAATCGTCTGGTGCTTTCAAAAAAGAAATTTGCCTTGAGTTGAGAGATCAACCTACAACAAAGGAAATCTTTGTAATTAGAAACTACAAGTGTCCTTAAATTTTCTTTCCCAAATGTCTATTTCTCATTTTCATTTTAGTTTAAACTAGGAATAATGATTTCATAGTTAAGTGTTTGTCTTCTACCAGTCTTACTCAAGCTGATTAAGTAAAAAGATCTAGTTTTGTGCTTTAACACAAACCAATGGAAATGTCTTTAAGTAACATCAAAGTCAGCCATTCTCAACAGCTGCTTCATTGAAAAAACGCTAGAAAAGAAACCACTGATCTTTATTTTATTTTTTTGGTTGGGGGAGGTGAGATACACAAAGGTGAATGACAACTGTAACTGTTTCTAAATAGAACTAAGGTTCAAGCCAAAAAACAAACAAAAAAATCTTTCAAATTTAAGCAAAAAAACCCAACCTGATAACTAAACCATCTGCTGGCTAATATTTTGGCAACAGTGTTCCCTACAAAAAGCAAATGTGTTGCCACTGTTGAGTCCAAAACAAATATTTCCTTCAGGACTCTGATAAGTACATGGTTCCAAAATGTTCTATCACTTTTCAGTAGGTCAGTACATCTCCCTTAAGGAAGCATTTTTCTAGTAAGACAACAAAACCATCCTGAAAATGTTGCCTTGGCCCAACTTACAGATATAATAGAAAGATATGAAATTGGGCTATTCTAGAGAATCGATACCATCCCTTCCCATAAGTATATAAAAAGACACAAGTCTGAACACCCTCAACGAAATAAGAACACCAAAAATCTTTGGCTATGAACAACAAAAGAAACATGCCTTGGAACCTGAGATTTACTTAGCACCCAGGTCACCAGCCTGCTGCCATGGGCCCCTGAACTGTGGCAAGGCAAACTCTGGTGTCTTCAGGCCCTAGTCCTCAAGACAGTACTCCATCTAGAATTCTCCACATTCAAGCTCAGGGGGTCCCAGATGGGCCCAAGAAGCCTCACTCTGAATCAAGTATGATTCATACCCATCTCAACACAAGCAGGGAGGATGTTTCTCACAAGAATCCCAAATCATTCACTTACCAAACATTCCCGTTTAGCTATACCGTATTTCCCAAGGCAGAGATTTTATTCTTTATCAGACAGAAACTGGTAAAAGAAACCAAATGCAAGTTTAAAAAAACAAAAAAAAAACGTGATTTCATGTATTAGTTTGAAATACGAAAATTACTGTTTTCATGAGTCAAAAATGATCAAATATCGGCTGTTTCAATCTAACAGTTTAAGGAGCCAGTCTGAAAGCCTTGATGCATCTAGGAAATCACTGTACTTTGTAGAATGTTGTGGCCCGTATAGAGTCCTAAGTATTTAACTGCATAGAGAAACTAGCAACAATTTTACTTTCAGAATATAGTATCATATTATATGGGATATAAAACACAAGCATGTGACCCCAAAGGATTTTGTGCACAAAACTCCTACCTGTTAGATATAAACTTGATAATAGCACTTAAAAACTTTCTTAAGGATAAACGTCATCCGCTCACTTGTGTTTATAGCATGACACGAGCCACCACATGTGGCCTAAGTAGAGGACGGCTTAGACTGCTCTGCACACGCAAGTGGTTGGTGGAGTGAGGAAAAGAGTATGGGACTTACAAGGGAGAATAAAGGGCTCAGCCTACTGTGGAGGTTTCAGGGAGTCCTAGGGGTCTAGAGGAAAAACAGAATCCCTGATCCCAGCTTCATTGGAGCAGATAGAGGTTTTTGGCTCCCTAGGGTTCAGCCTGGCCTCTGACTGAAGGCCTCAGGGCTATTGACAGTTTGGTACTTAAAACAGACTTCCCAAGAAAGCTGTATAGGGCAAGGCCGAGCGCCTGGAGCAAGAACACTTCCCCCACCCCCACCCCAACTCCTCAGCTTGTAGCCCATCAACAACGATCAAATCAGGCCATCAAAAAAGCCCATTCTTAGAATAAGTCAGTTTGCTGACATAATATTGATCAGCCGCATTCAGGTGCCCCTTCTTCTCCCTCAGGAAGCCCAATACCTATTATGCGGCCTCAGCAGGCTCTCACCACTACGAACAGGATGCTAGCCACCTCCATTCTCCCTTCATTACTGCCAGGGTTATTGCATGTTTTTATCTAATAAACCTTCATCAGCTCAAATGGAGGGTTGTTAGTAGTTGAGGTAACAGCCAAATGATAAAGCTCCAGAGAGATATCAGTGCTTGCTGGTGCATTAACAAAGAGAGGACAAGGGCTGAGGTCAAGCGCGTGTCAATGTAAATGAGGCGACAGTAGGTACTAAAGGCTTAATGCAATAGACTGCCTGGGAGATAATGGAATTTACAGGATAAAGCAAATGAGATGAAGTTATTGATAAGTGAAGGAAGGGAGGGGTGCCTGTAAAATCAAGTGCTGTCAAAGAAAAGGCCTTTTACTTGTGAATTTCTCCTGTAAAGGATCTTCAAATCTATCTTAGAAAACTCAAAAGAGATCAAATGTGCCTTCCAACTTCATCAAAGATCTCATCCTATGACTGCCATGAACCACTGACTTGTTCTAAAAGCATACCAGTCTACTAAACTATTCTTACGCTTTTTTGAGGGTTCTCCCTTATTTTTGGTTTTCTTAAACATCAGGGCATTCTACCACATCTAATTCCCATATTTTATTAAAGCAAGTATTTTTTTTTTCTCTTGTAAAGTATGGGCAACTAGGTCTTCTAAAATAGCCATCCCATTAGCACAAGCCTCACAGAATGACAGTATCCGAGAAATGAAAGGTAAGAATTTTCTATTTTCAGGGGTCGTTAAAAGTTGTTAAGACTGAGGCCCCATGCCAATTTTACATTTTTTTTTTAAAAAAGTGTGGCCCAAAGATGTTTTTCTTAACCTTTTTCTTTCAGATTAGAAAAGTAACAGATGTGCAATCAAGAAAACTTGAAAAACAAATCACAAGGAAAAAAAGATCCGTATTTCTACTGATCAGATAAAATACATTTTAAGCTGACTCCTTCCAATCATTTTCCACACCGAGTTTTTACAAAAATACTGTTACTTTTCAATATGCTTTTTTCATATGGAAATATTTTGGGACCATCTGCCCATCACTAAACATGATTTTTAGTATTTTCTTGCTAGTCCATAATATGAATATTCCATAAATGACTTAAACCAACTCACTATACTTCGGTAACTGCTAATTTTTTTACTTCCATAAATCTTACTGTGATAATTATCCTTGTATACATGTTTTTGAATACTTCACAATTAAAATTCTTAATTCTTTCCTTAACATAATATTCAAGAAGTAGAATTCCAAGTCCAAAGTTATTTAGGGTTTCTGATGCATAATGCCAACTGAAGAGCATTATTTTGTTCTAAATGGACTTAACAACTCTGTTCACAATCACTTTCCTGATGAAATTAGACTATACCTAATACCTTATAAGAACTGTAATTGCTTATGGAGAAGCTCATGAAAAAATCCTTCTTTGTTCCTAATTTTATGATGTCTTCAATTCTCAGTTGCCATTGTTACCAAAAGCTCTAGGCCTCTCTGTACACTGGTGCCAAATCAAATCTCAGAATCTCAGAGACAGAGTTTGGGGTGAAGTAGAAAAGAATAGCTTTATGACTTTGGCAGGCAAAGGGGGCCACAATGGGCTCCTGCCTTCAATGTGTCCCAACCCAGCAGGATTTGCTGAGGGTTTTATAGCAGTGGTTGGGGCGGGGGGGTGGGCTCAGCACTTCTTCTACAGCACTGCTCAGCACTTCTACAGCTCTTTACTAACATGAACTATTAAAATCCCACAAAAGAATGTGAGAGGAATACGGCTTTTTTTCATTTTAAGAGCTAGGCAACCACAAGTAATTAGTATTGGGATGGATCTCAAAGAAAATAGACTTCCTTAGCAAGCTCCCCCTGTCTTGTCAAAGCCAAGCAAAAACTACCGATTGGCATTCTCAGACCACCACCAGGTTGAGAGAGGGCTCCCAGCAACAACAGGCGTTGCCATCTGCTGCCATTCTTACACATACATTAGGGTCCCCACCTGGCCACAGACTGACCAGTCAAAATCCTGTTCAAGCAAATCCATACGTGAGGCTGAAACCAGACATAAGAAGGATGATGTCAGCAAAGGACTTGTGTGTCATTCTTGACTGAGATCATTCCTCCTACAGACTTGAAGTGTGTAAATGTAAGCACGTGCGCCTGTGGTTAACCTGATTCCAACATGTAAGCATTAGTGATGGTAGAGCCAGGAGAGAAATGCTGCTCAACATGAGAAGCCCCAGACTACCGCTTTCTTTTCACCTGGCCCCGTGTGACAGTGATGACTGTCATGCTACCTACACCACTGTAAATTTCTACACCGCCTTCTGTTTCCCAAAGCACTTGACCTGTACAAAGTTTCATTTTTATTCTCACAGCCATTCTATAATGTACACGGAGTAACTATCTGTATATCCACTCTACAGAAGAGGATACTGGAAAACAGAGAAAGTGATGCATCTGTTTAACCTCACAGAACTAGTGGGTTGTTGGGTCAGGACTAGAATTAAGAACGTCTGGCTTTTCAACCCATTTTGTTTTTACTATACCATGCTGTACCTAGACACCACTTGTCAATAAATAAATTTATTGCCCCAATTTCAATCCATTCAATCCCAGCAGCAAGTCAGATAAGAACACACAGTAAAGATACAGAAATCAGAGCACCAAGATGACAGCTCTAAAGAGTTCCAAGTCAGCTCAAACCTGGAGAGCATCTAATTTAGCCATTCAACAAAACTCATATTGACCAAATAATCAGGCTATAAAATCAGACTAAGAGCCAAATACTCATCAGCTCTATCCAAAAACTGCACTAGAGGACAGCAACAAAGTAACTTTAGTCAACCTACAACATTTCTACATAAAGGTCAATATTGCCACGTGATGTCTGTCTTACACAAATATTTGGTTTCAAATGTAAGTGTTAAATGAAGTCAAGGACAATTAGTTTTTGGTCTATTGCATAGCATAGGCTATACCCTACACATCACTGGTTCCAAATCTGTCTGAACATTGGAATCCCTTGGAGAATGCCAACAATTACTGAAACTAGCGTCCCACCCCCAGAGATTTCAACGTCATCCATCTAGGCTGCAACCTGGGCTTTAGGATGCTTGAAGGATTCCCTAATGTGCAGAGTTTGGGAACCACTGCCCTACAGCCAAGTGAGCCAGCTGAAAACTGCTGAACCTTATGAGCTTTAGTGAAATAAAACAATTTCTATTTGCTTTAAAATAAGAGGCAAATGAAGAGCAGACAGAAAGAGCAAACTAAAACTAAAGGAGAAGGAAAGTTATTACAATAAGCCAGTGCCTATCAAACAGTGTGGCTTTTAAAAACCCCAGCCTTCAAAAACAAACATAAATTAAAAGGGCAATGAGCGGCAAGAAAAATAGTTACTACAAAGCCCTGTACTTTTACTCTCTAGGAGAAACATAACGCTGCCACACTGAAGCTACGTACTTAATTTGGGATCCAAAAACCGAGGTTACTCATTTACTAACTTTACCTTCAGCTTTTCCTTTATCTTTTTGCCAAGAAAATCAGATGTAGGTGTTTGAGGGAATTCAGGGTTCCCAAATGCAGCTGAAAGCAGCTACGGCTGACCAGAAAATAGCACACCATGGGCTTCCCTGGTGGTGCAGTGGTTGAGAGTCCACCTGCCGATGCAGGGGACGCGGGTTCGTGCCCCGGTCCAGGAAGATCCCACATGCCGCGGAGCCGCTGGGCCCGTGAGCCATGGCCACTGAGCCTGCGCGTCCGGAGCCTGTGCTCCACAACGGGAGAGGCCACAGCAGTGAGAGGCCCGCGTACCGCAAAAAATAAATAAATAAATAAAATAAAATAGCACACCAGACTACCCCACTCCCAGCCCCTGTATTCCTGGAACTCCTGTTGCACTGATCATGATATGAGATGCTGTTTATTTCTTCATCATCTGTCCCTTCCTCCTGGCACGTAAGCTCCTTCAAGTTTAAGGCCACCTTCACAGATCCACATAGAAACAACACAAGTAATCAACAATGGCATCGTCACATTCATTTGTCCATCTATCAAAATATGTGCCAAATTCTTTGCTGACAAATTATTAGTATAGAATACTGGCATCTGTCTTTCAGATCAGTATTCTACACTAGGAACAGATGGGCTTTAACGGTGGCTGTTTCATTATTGATCACGGATACATTTTTTTTTTTTATCATGTAGGGAAATCTATATGGAATATTGAAACATTTTGCAGTCACTGAACCACTGTCAAGTTAGGTCCAATAGGTTCGCTAGAGTTTCGGCTCTGATATTCCCAGTGCTTTCACCTCAATACCATTCCCAGAGTCAGGGTAGGAAAAATCAGCCCTGTGAGATCTCAGAATCTTTCAAGCCAGATGAAAGGAATATGCACTTTGGCCCCTTCTTTCTTGTACATGAATCAGTGGATGCATGGTCACCCCTTGCCTGCCCATAATTTGAGAAAAGAGGCATTAGTTTATTTGCTGATGACACAGTTTTACTGGCACCAACAGGAGCAACCTCATTGGTCCACTGGTCCTGCCATCTAAGCAATGACAGAAAGAATAACTGAACATCAACTACTCTGATACTAAAATCAACATTTGTTGATAAGCACTCTCTTATAGTGAACTGGCTTGTATCTGATAACAATACCCAAGAGTCACCTAAGACTAGATTTTGCAACAAACTGGTCTTGGATAGTTTACCAACAAATTACATCGCTCATAATTGGACAGTCAGCGGGTACCCATCGAACATATACTTGACGTAAGCTGAAGAGGTGACTGATGACACAGAAACCGAAATTTGTTCATGCCAAATCCCGAAAATATGGCCTAGAGCTCTGGGGTCTTGATCATCCATCTGTGCCTGTATTAGAGCAGACTAGACTTGTTTTCCGAGAAAAATCCTAACTCTGCCTGCAGGAATTCTTTGACCATATAAAATGTGGAGTGGTCTTTCATTCAGGGCAAGAAGAAAAGGAATCAAAAATGCCTAACTTAGCCAGCCCTACTTCAACTCTTATCAGCTCAAAACAAGTCCACCTCAGACGGGTTTTTGAGGGTATAACATGATAGCAATCACTACATCCTTTCTTACAGTATCAGTAAACATAATCAATTATAAATAACATTTCTAAGGTCTTACTATGTATACTGTGCGTACTTTACATACATAGCTCAATATTTCATTTAATCCCTCCAACAACTCTGGGGGCATACAATTATTCTCAACTCCAACTTTCAGCAAAGTCAAATTAAATAAGGAGCCCCAAGTCATCCAGCTAGTAAAGATCAAAGCTGGGATTCAAGCACAGGTCCACCTGACCCACACTAAGACCCACGCTGACATTCGCAGCCTTGAACGTTGTACAACAATTGCAAAGCCTCTTGTAAACTAGAAGTATTACACATATACCTATTTTTATTATAGGATCTTAAAAAACTATGCAATTAAATAGCTGTTTCACTCTCTTCACCCCAGAGGTGGCCACATCTTCATAGGGTAAATGAAATAATTCCACCATACCATTCTTTCAGCAAAGCACTCTGGGATCCTCTGGGAAGAAGGCAGCCAACATATATATGTTATTATTATAATTATCATAATAATCCTTATCTGACTATACAGCTATGGATTCTTTTAAAAAAGGCATATAAATTTTTTTAAAGACAAAATGATCAAGAAACATTCAAAATCTCTACAATCTCAGGAAGCCTTAGAAATGAAAAATTTATTTTAGTCACAAGCCTTGTGACTGTCAGCTAAAGTGCTTCAAAACTACTCACACTGGCTTGGTTTCCACTGATTGAATGCAATTATGAATTGACTTCTATGGGCTGATAAATCAGAACTTGTGTAAGTGGTTTTCAAAGCTCATCTGTGCAATTTCAGTTCAATGCAGACTTCCACACAAAATTCTCCTTAAAAAAATAGTTCATAAAAATATTAACTATCATGAAATACCTTCCTGGTTAGCTCATGCCACTGGGAAGAAGCTGTTCTTACATTAATAATTCTTCCCAGAATTAATCAGTCATTGTACATTAGAACCAGCAGCTGGAGTGTTTTGAGTGATAATGAAACCTGTAACAAGGCATCTTCAGCCGTCTTTTCAAGACAATAAGGGAATTAAAATTTCAATTTAAATGCAGAGGTTTGAAACACGCTTCACTGGCAAAATTACTTCAATTAATGTGAGTGGAATACAAAGGACAAACTGCAGAAATGTGATGCAGCAACCAGAAATTATGTCATTAATGCGCTTGCATCAACCCAGCACAATGACTGCAGAGGTCTAATTTAAACTGTACATATCACAAAGCTACAGGCTACAGTATTAATCAAGTCTCTGATTTCAATATGACGGATACAGGCTTCTTGTTGGATCACTTTTAGCTTTTCATAGGCTAACAGCAGCTGTTTACCTTGAAGGAGGAAACAAAAGGCCATGCCTATTTGCAGACATCCCCTGTCATGACAATTCATTTTATGCAATACTCAAGTTATCAAAAGACATAAATATCCCATCTAGAAGCCAAGTCTATAGCTATCAGCCCAGGCTGATGGTGAAATAGGAACTGCAGGGGCTGACAAGAGCCATGGGTCACCACTGATTTATTTACTCTGAATTTATTAACCTGAGTAGGGATTAAATTACTGGGCACCTGCACCTGCCTTAAAAATGGAAAGACAGGGCTTCCCTGGTGGCGCAGTGGTTGAGAGTCCGCCTGCCGATGCAGGGGACATGGGTTTGTGCCCCGGTCCGGGAGGATCCCACGTACCACGGAGCGGCTGGGCCAGTGGGCCATGGCCGCTGAGCCTGCACGTCCAGAGCCTGTGCTCTACAGCGGGAGAGGCCACAGCAGTGAGAGGCCCGCGTACGGCAAAAAAAAAAAAAAAAAAAAGGAAAGACAAAATCTCTTGATAAAAAGATCTAAGCAAATCAGAGGGGTTTGAAAGACTAGATTGTTCTGTCTTCACTTTCCTCTGATGTCTTTTAAAGGAAATTACTTTTTCTTTTTTTAAAATTTATCTTTATTTATTTATTTTTGGCTGCCTTGGGTCTTCGTTGCTGGGCATGGGCTTTCTCTACTTGCGGAGGAGCAGGGGCTACCCTTCGTTGAGGTGTGTGGGCTTCTCATGCAGTGGCTTCCCCTGTTGCGGAGCACAGGCTCCAGGCACATGGGCTTCAACAGTTGTGGCTCACGGACTCCACAGCACAGGCTCAGTAGTTGTGGCATGTGGGCTTAGTTACTCCGCAGCATGTGGGATCTTCCTGGACAAGGGATCGAACCTGTGTCCCCTGTATTGGCAGGCGGATTCTTAACCACTGCGCCACCAGGTAAGTCCTCCTCTGATGTCTTTTAGCAAAGATTTCCATTTGGACCCTTGAGATGCCTTAAGTAGATTTTACTTCTAATAGCACATAACCATGGGGAAAGGAAATGTGATTATTTTCTCATATGAAGTCCAATCAAAGAGCAATTATAGACCTTACTATTTACTCATATACAAAAGACCAAATTGAAGAATATTTCCAACCTTTTGAGCACATCTTAAATCCTACCTCCATGAAATCTTCACTGTATATTAGAATATGCTAAACCCCCTGGTCATCCAAACCAACTACCTCCTCTGGAAAATGGGAAGGACATCAGAAACCTATCTCTCATAGGGTTGTTGTGAGAATTCAAAGTGTTAACAAAGGTAACATACTTAAAATGGTACCAGCACACAGTGAGGGCTCAACACATATTAGCTATTATTATAATTATTGTTTTTGTTGTCCATTTAAATATTGCAGAAAGGAACGGTTAGAAACTAGAGAACCTTGCCATTAAAAAAACAAAAATAAAACCTAACAAAAACCCCAAACCAGAGGAGAAAAAAATCAGACCAGAGCTCCTAGAGAGGAATTTTCCTTTTCTCTGTTTAGTGGTATCAAAGTCTTCCACAGAGTTACCCGTTCGGCTAATCATCTGTGAACTGTGACCATGTGAAGTACATTATGCTAAGTACAGGGTAGACAAAAATAGGTAAGATATAGTCCCTGCCCTCAATGACCTACCATACAAACAAAAGCAATTATATTTCAGTGAAATACACACAACTTATGGAGACAAAGAAAAGCATCTACTCATGTCAAGTATTCTTGCCACAATAAAAATATATAATAATTCTTTTTTAAAAAAAGAGAAGCATCTAATTACCAGGGACATTCAGAAACTTGATGAAATTTGAGCCAAGTCTTAAAGAATAAATCATCATTTTCCAAGCAAGCAGGATAAGGATTAGGTTCAAGGAAATTTACGATTCATAAACAGTAAATCTATCACATCCCTATACATCAGCAACAAATAACTAGAAATTATAATTAATAAAGAGCCACTATTTTAAAAAGCAACCAGGAGCTGAGAGCCAGAAGTAAAACTAACAAAATACATGTACCGTCTCTAAGGAATACATTACTAAGCATTATTATAAAGCACATAAATTAAGACGTCAATAAATGAGAGATATCCTTTTCTGAAAGACCTGATATTACAAAGATGAAATTCTCCTAAATTTAATCAAAATATCATCACGCTTTGCATGGAACTTGACAAGTTGATACCAAAATTCATATGGAAGAGAAAAGGGCCAAGAATAGCACAGACAGTTCTGAATAGCAAAGTGAGGGAATGTCTTCACCTGCTATCAAGATATATTATAAAATTATAGTAATTAAAACAACATGGTTTTGGTGCAAATACAGACAAGACCAACTGAACAACATAAAGAGCTCAGAAACAGACCCATGCACATGTGAAAACTTGGTATGTGACCAAGATGGAATTATAAATCAGTAGGAAATGAATTCAATAAATGGTCTGAGCCAAGTGGCTATATAGAAGGTAAAATTAGATCCCTAGTTCACACCATATATGATAATACATTTTAAATGGATTAAAGACAATGATATAAAAGATTCTCTTTATGACAGTAGGATAAAAAAATTTCTCAAAATAAGTCACATAAAAAAGGAAATAAAGAATGAAAAACATCATTGAATTAAATTTTAAAACTTTTTAATAAAAGACACCCTAAACAAAGAGATATACTACCAACTGGGAAAAGATATTTACAATCCATCTAAAAGACAAAGGATAAGTATCCAGAGTACATAAAGAACTACAACAGAAAAAGAGGAACTTCTGGGAAATATCTCTCTCACACTTACTCTTTTCTAGAGGTGACTACCCTTCCTTCCGACACAACTCCCCAGGACCACCCTTCCCCCAAAAAAATAGTTTTAGTTGGAACTGACAATCACAGTACCCAAGCTGCCTAAACTAGATCTGACCCTCATTTTTGAACTAGAAGATTATTTTCCTCTGCAAAGCTGGAAAAATGTAAAATACAGCTCACAACCCTTCTTTTCCCCACACACCCAAACCCCGCCCACATGTGGAAGAAAGTCTATAGTAAAACAATGAAAAAACATGCAAAAACATACAGATGGCATTGCACATATACTCCTGTTCTTTTAGCAGACTGGTTACATGAGTACAGCAATTCTTTTACCTAAGCTAGCTAGAGCTGAATTTCTATAACTTACAGCCAAGAATTTAAAGAAGTATTTAATGAGGTCCTTAAGTCAAAACAAACAAAGAAAAGACAGTATTCATTATTAATTAGCGCTTAAATAAATCTGCCCTTAAGGAATAAAGGCTAATCCTAAAATCTGAAATCCTAAAATGAGCATAATTAACACCAAAATAAGTTCTAACAACCTTTTTTTTTTTTTTTTTTTTGCAGTACGCGGGCCTCTCACAGCTGTGGCCTCTCCCGTTGCGGAGCACAGGCTCCGGACGCGCAAGCTCAGCAGCCATGGCTCATGGGCCCAGCCGCTCCACAGCATGTGGGATCCTCCCGGACCGGGGCACGAACCCGTGTCCCCTGCATCGGCAGGCAGACCCTCAACCACTGCGCCACCAGGGAAGCCCTAACAACCTATTTTTAATATATGGCACTTACTTAAAAGCAGGCCCACAACAAAAAATCATGATTCAAATAGATGTGTAAATGCCACACAAATATATATAAGCTTATCTATTCTGATTGCTGAATCTTGAATATTTAGCACATATATGCCTTCCTAACACATAAACCAACAGCAAAGCTAAAGAGGTGCCTAATTTTTTTGTTGGACACCGTATAGTCATCATTAAGGAAGATAACATTATAAAGATACTGAAAATACCCAATTATTTTACCACTCCAAAGAAAAGACCATTATTAATCTCCTCCACTGTGGAAACTGACTATTCACTATCACACTACCTGGTTTTAATATATGAGAGAATATCACGGCACATCTCATCTCTTGGTTACCAAATTTCCTTTAAAGCTTCTTATGACGGACTTAGAGCAAAATTCCTCTTGAAAGTCTGAATGAATTAGAACCACTTAGAGGATTTAACCTGTTTTTCTCCCACTAATTCCTCTCAGTGTTTTCTTTTTCCCCCCAGCGCTACAGCCAATCTAATTTGTTGAAACAAAGATAAGGGACTTTCACCTACTGTGAAAAGAAAATCCAAATACAGTCCATCTACTCCTGAGTGTTTCCGTAGTCACCAGACAACTGTGAGAAGGAAGTAGGGAAGTTTGAGTGGAAAGAGGAGGTGGAATGAGCAGCCCTTGCTAACAGCCACAGGGCCTAGGAAAGTTAGCGCTTTTAGGGAGCAAGACGTGTATTTTTTTTTTTTTTTTTTTTTTTTTTTTTGTGGTACGCGGGCCTCTCACTGTTGTGGCCTCTCCCGTTGCGGAGCACAGGCTCCGGACGCACAGGCTCAGCAGCCATGGCTCACAGGCCCAGCTGCTCTGCGGCATGTGGGATCTTCCCGGACCGGGGCACGAACCCGCGTCCCCTGCATCGGCAGGCGGACTCGCAACCACTGCGCCACCAGGGAAGCCCTATTTTTTTATTCATAATCTTGACGCTCAGCCACATGTACCACAAGCTGCAACCTTCTCTGAATTTTCATTCCTAATTCAAAAAGTAGCAAAATGGGCTTCCCTGATGGCACAGGGGTTAAGAATCCACCTGCCAACGCAGGGGACACGGGTTCAAACCCTGGTCCAGGAAGATCCCACATGCCACAGAGCAACTAAGCCCGTGCACCACAACTACTAAGCCTGCGCTCTAGAGCCCACGAGCCACAACTACTGAGCTCACGTGCTACAGCTATTGAAGCCTGCATGCCTAGAGCCCATGCTCCGCAACAAGAGAAACCACCGCAATGAGAAGCCCACACACCGCAACAGAGAGTATCTAGAGAAAGCCTGCTCACAGCAACGAAGACCCAACGCAGCCAAAAATAAATTAATTAAATAATTTTTTTTTTTTTTTTTTTACAAAGTAGCAGAATGGATGAAGATACAGGCTAAAGGCTAGGCTGTGGAATACTCCTGCTGGACAAAGTTATTCCAGAATTATTCCCCCCAAAATTATTTTCTTTCTTATCAACTTAAAGGAAAAAAACAAAGCCCTAATATAAATAGTCCTTCACAGAATTTTTGGAACATAGTTTATAAATCTCCTAAACTTCTCTCTCATGCAGATTTCATTCTTCAAAATGGGATTCATTAACTATCTTCCTCTGAAACTAAAACAAACACCTCTCATGACCATTCCAACACGACTTAAGTACTGGTTTCTTACCATTATACTTCTTGCCGCTGTTCCAAAGGCAGACAACGCAAACACTGACATTAGGAAGAGAATCGCCTACTATTGCAAACACTGACATTAGGAAGAGAACCGGCAGGCTTCACCTGCAAGGGCTCGTGGATCCCAAGAGGGCAGTTTGTCATGTGCTTCATGAAGGACAGAATTCAGAGAACAGAAGGAAGCACTCTATCTTAGCAGAAATGCCCAGGAGCGCAGGCTGTGCTCTTACCAGCATGTCGGTGGCACTGAGATAGTGCTTGCTGGCCATGCACTGTTCCAGCTTTTGAGGCACTTGCTTGATATTCTCGATTTCATCCAACAGGTTCAGGACATGCTTGTGTTCAATTCCTTCAATCCACAATTTCCGAAGCTCATCTCGTTTGCAGTGCAACAGCATCTTGCACGAAAGCAGATTCTCTTTTACCTACAATAGAACAGTTTCAATCTTGGGTCAGTCCAAAGTCTTTCCAGCCTAAACCCACAATTTGGTTAGTATTCTTCACCAGTACTGCTATAAGTAACAGTTCCTAGTTATCACTGCCACTCATTCTGCTGTGGTTAATCTGCTTGTGAAATTCTAATCCTGGTTATGACACAGATTCACTTGCTCAGGTCTCCACTTCTCTGTATTTTCTCTCCTGAGAAATGAGAAAATTACTCAGGATATAGAGCATATACTCTGAAAATATGAAGTTCCACACCAAAGTTAATATATCTAGAAGGGAATGACTGATTTGAGAGTCCGTGCTATTATTCTTTCCCCATTCTTCCTGGCATATTTCCTATTCAGGTGATAGGTCACTTGGTTCATCCTTCTAGGTCTAGAACTTTAGCTGAAGTTGATAACAAAGGACATGGACATTCGTCTCAACTGACTAAAATGAAGGTAAGCCCAGTTTCCAGAAAAGAGTAGACGCTTCCAGAGGCAGTCGTGAAAAAAAGGGAATTAAAACATACCAAGAATTGTTTCCATGTATTCTGATTTTAGGTATTAAATATGACAGTTGCAGGCATTCTCATAGATCTGCACAGTTTGCTGACCAGCCTAGGCACAGCTTGATAACACAAGAGGAGAGGAGGAGCAGGGAAGGGTAGTTGCCATGTACATGATAAGTGTATTTTCATGTTCTACCCTAATTAAAAATTTGATTTTTTTTTTTTTTTGCGGTACACAGGCCTCTCACTGTTGTGGCCTCTCCCGTTGCGGAGCACAGGCTCTGGACGCACAGGCTCAGTGGCCATGGCTCACGGGCCCAGCCACTCCGCGGCATGTGGGATCTTCCGGGACCAGGGCACGAACCCGTGTCCCCTGCAGGCAGACTCTCAACCACTGCGCCACCAGGGAAGCCCAAAAATTTGATTTTTACAGCATGAAAAAATAAAAAGAATCATGACCTTTCACAATTCATAGAACTACTTTCATATACTTTTGACATTCCTTTACATGTATTTTTATTTAAATTAGAATTTCATGTTTGTTTACGGTTTTGGTTTTGTTTTCTGTTTGAGGTAAAATTTATGCATGAAAGTGTATCACTTGATAAGTTTTAACAAATGCATACACACCTGCAATAATCCAAACCTTCGTCAATATATAGGACATTCCCATCACCCTAGAAAGTCTACCATGTTTTTAACAATTAAAAATCTGTCTTCTTTTACAACATTTGGTGTGGTGGCACACAGACTCATGATGCTACTTTTTGGTGACTGTAAAACTAAATTTTGACATTTTTCCAGCAAACATGGAAAATATGAATTGAACGCTAAAATTAGAAGGTATCTTGAGACAGCATCTAATCCAATCCTACAACTTTAGGACAATATCTAAATCATACTTCTATCAAACTGTCCAATGTAAAAAGAGCCCTGAATAAACAGGTTTTGTAATCTGTCTTGATTAGCACAGAAGCATGACTGTTAGCTTTTTGGGGAGTTATAGACCCCCTTGACAATCTGTTGAAGAAGGTTCTAATCACCTCTACTCCTTCCATCAATCCCAAAGAGAGAGCAAAATAATTCCATTTTTTTTTAGCATAAAATACCAAGAAGAGAGAAAACAGAGAGGAGGGAACAGCAAGGATGGCTAGAAACCCTTGGAAGCTGGTAAGAAGATGGCTGGCATCAAGTGGGGTTTGCTAACACTGAAAAGGAGGCACCCAGAATATTGAAGGCAAGAGTACAGGGTTGAAACTAAGTATTTTGAGCCCTCATCCAACATCCTCATCAAACCACCCAGACATGTAACTCCCTCTGCCACGGCACTGGCCAAACAGGAGGTTTACAATCTGAAGAAACTGAACTAGAAAGAATCTGGACCAGGAAATGCCAGACAGCTGAGAGGAGGGTGTGAGGCACTGGACAGAAAACAGGAGGATGAAGTCAAAGTGGACCCACCGACAAGTAAGGTCCTCAGCCCTCCCTGGACCCACAGCCTCCTTCCTGGGTTGGCTCCAATAACACTCAGCTTGACTTTGATCCCCAACACAGGAAACTTATGGCTTTCCCCTGGGAAAAACAACCAAGGAAACTGCTGGGTCCCTACCCAATCATCACTAGACAAGCCCCACCACATGCTGTGAGCTCCATCTCAGCTTTGTAGTATACCTCCCTCCTCCATCCAAACAGTTAGCCAAGGATCACCACACAGTCAAGTAAAGCCTGTAATATGGAAAGACAGGCATGAAAACAAAGAAAAAAGTGCTGAGGGGAGTAGGGGAACAGAAACTAGGCAGGAAAAAGAAATTTTAAAAAGCTATAAATAATATCCCTTGGGGGAAAAGATATTACATCAATGAAACAAGAATAAGATGCTATAAAAAATTCAGAGAATGAAAAACAGCTCTTGGAAATTAAAAATATGATAGGAAAAAAAATCCAACACAAAGGTTAGAAGAGACTCTTGAAATCTCCAAAGAGTAAGACACAAAAAACAAAGAAAGGAAAATAGGAGATAAAAGAAAATGGGGTGGTTGATCCGAGAGGTCCAAATAAGAATTGCAGGGGAGGAAAAGTGAGACAAAGTGGAGAAAAAATAATAATAAAATGAAAGAAAATGTTCCAGAGTAAAAGACATGAACTTTCAGATTAAAAAGGCACACAGAGTGTTTGAGACAATGAAGTGAAAAAAGACCCAGGGCACATTATCCTGACTCGTAAGAACACAAGGATATAGAGACAATCCTAAAAGCTTTCAAAGGAGGAAAAAAAGCCATACAAAGGACTGTGAATCAGAATGCGTGTCAACAGCAACACTGAAAGCTACAAGACAAAGGAATAATGTATCTTCAAAATCCTAAGAGAGAATTATTTCCCAGAAAAACTATCAATCAAGTGTGAGGAAAAAATAAAGACATTTTCAGGCATGCAAGCTCTTAAAAAATAAACCTCATATGCACCATTATCTCAGCAAGCTACTGAAGAATGTACTCCATCAACATAAGAGAAAAACAAGAGGAGAAACAGAGGATCCAGGAAAGGGGGAAACCAATGCAGAACAAAGGCAATGGGATTTTACAATCATTAACTACAAGGAAAACGAGAACAAAATTGCACAAGCAAAAATAGTATGCTGCTGGGCTTCCCTGGTGGCGCAGTGGTTGAGAATCTGCCTGCTAATGCAGGGGACACAGGTTCGAGCCCTGGTCTGGGAGGATCCCACATACCGCGGAGCAACTAGGCCCATGAGCCACAACTACTGAGCCTGCACGTCTGGAGCCTGTGCTCCGCAACAAGAGAGGCCGTGATAGTGAGAGGCCCACGCACCGCGATGAAGAGTGGCCCCTGCTTGCCACAACTAGAGAAAGCCCTCACACAGAAACGAAGACCCAACACAGCCAAAAATAAATAAACAAATGTGGGGTTTAAAAAAAAAAAATAGTATGCTGGATGGCTTAGATGTAAATATTTACGTCGTTATAATAAAATACGCACCAGCTATTTAACCAAAAACTAGGACACAACTATACAGAGAGGATGAGGGAAGAAGATGAGGTGGGGTGGGGGAAAGAGTGAAGGACGAACCATAACTGGAAGCTCATATACAATGTCTAAAATAGAAAAATCCAGAAAAGTAGTATAAGCATATTACTTAGAAATACAGAAATACAAATATCTGGAAAAAAAAACAAACTAAAGAGTAAAAGTCCATACCTCCGAAGTGTTGGAATTAGTACTGTGGTAGGATGAGGTAGGGGAATGCTGGTTTTTATCAGCATTTGTGGTTTTATTTGATTTTTTAAACACAGTTCTCAAGGCCATTCCTAGATCCTCTAGGAGTTCTTGGTGCCTGGGTTAAGAACTCTAGCTATTAAATCCATTCTATGTTAAATCTTAGTTAAAATCTCTCAGAATCTAATTTCTGATATTCTACTTATATCACCTTGGTTCTATACTTCTCAGCTTTTCCCTATGTGTGTAATGGTTACTATGGAAACTGTTAAAAATAAATTTTATGTCATACAACACCCAACTAGGCTCTTGATGCAGATAGTGGGAGATAGACTTACAGGGTGTCAGCAAAGCTTGGCAAACTCCCTTCTGATTGGAATAAAAGACCATTATGGCATTTCACACTAGGATATATACAGTATAATCAGCTCACTCCTCATTTTTACATACTACATGGAGGAAAAATGAAAAGGAAGGTAGAATGTGTGTGTGTTTGGGGGTGGGGGAAATGGCATCAGGCTGTGTGGAAAATGAACATTACCAAAACCATTTCCTAAACGGTTTAGCCAGAGCTGCAGACATAAGAAGCTAATAGAACTTTTAATACTAAATTGCCCTGAGGCTTCAGCTTTTTGATCAGAAAGTCAGTTATGAAGAAATGTTCTTTTAAAACTTGGGGTGGCAGGGGGAATACCAGTCAGCAATAAAAGGGAAGAAATGTGAAGAACCTCAAGATTATGCTGAGCAAAAGAAGCCAGACGCAGGAGTATACATGCTATAAAGTTCTGTAACAGGTAAAAATAATGTATGGTGATAGATTTCAAATCAGTATTAGTTTGGGGCAAGATGGGGTGGGGGGTATGGCCTATAAATAAGCAGGAGAGAAGTCTCTGGGGCAATGGAAACATATTCAAGGATATATATACGTCTGACAAGACTCACTGAACTAAAAATAATGCATTTTATTGTACGTAAACGGTAGCTCAATAAATATGATTTTTGAAACAGGGAGGGGAGAAACAGGGCTATGTCCATCAATGAATAAATGCAGGTAAATGTAAGAAAGGTACCGTATTCCACCTAAATGTTTATTTCTCAAAGGCCTGTTCTTTTAGAAACGTGGTGACAGCATTTTAAGTCCATTCTAATTTAATCAGCATAGTTAAGATTCAAAAATTCTGTTACTGTTTCTTCCTTAAATAAATCCATGAAGAGTCAAGCTTTTCAAATCATGACATCAAAACCCAAGTAAAGAAATCCTTCCTCAAACACAAGTTTCCTTTGCTTCCTTAGAACTCTAGTAACTTCATTTGCTCCAAATTACCTAAAACAAGAATTTCAGTTTCAATAAACAAGAACTAAATCACTTTAATTAGAGACTACTAGAAAAAGAGAAAATAAGGAACACAGGGCCCAAGAGGTCATTGTGAATGGATATGTGAGATGACACAGAAAGCAGAGAGATAGAGATTTTTGCAACCCTGCCTTAAGAAAGATCAAGAGAGGAGGAAATGAACGGGGGCCTCTGAACAACACGTTGGGACATGTGACAGAGGAGAATGCTGATGGAGGCACAGGGGAGGTGGTGGAGGCCCTAACTTTTAAGTCATAAAATCAGAAAAGCATTGAACTTGGATGAAGTATTAGGGGAGGAGGGGAATGCCTTTGAGTGTGCATGTTATCTGTAATAAAATACAACAAATGTGCAAGCACCTCACTGATACTGTAGACTAGAAATATCCTGTAAAGTTCCTCAGAAGCAAGGGATGGTAAATGAAAATTAATGAAACAATCAACGTTATTCTTACTTCTAAAAGTACAGAGTATCATATTTTCTCTTATTTGTAGTAAAAACAAATCCACTTATAAGCATTTTCATGGGTGTCCTCCTAACACATGTCCAAGCCATTTTTTCCCATAGTCTTAATAGAAAGTGCTTAGAACAAATGAACTTTAGAAACACCACTCAGTGCTCTGTTTAAAAGCCCTTTAGAACTAAAGATCATTTTTTAATTACCCTCAAACTTCTATTTCTCATGCTTTTTGCTCCTTAGTTTTTCAGCTTCCATTTTAAGGTCTTAAATTCTGAGAGGCTTCACTCAACCTTTTCCAAAGGCAATACTATCCTTTTGAGTTGCAGAGTCTGGATACAGAACACAAATACAGACACAGTTAAACTTAATGAAAAGACTGCCTTGCAGTTCTTGTGACTGCATTAATGATCCGGACCACTGCCTAGATTTTAAATGATGATATCTCATTCTTGCCCACAGTTTAGCATGTCCATTTCTAGGCTTTTTTCCCTTTCTCATACAAGCAGCTGGGATTTTATGTCTGGGCTTAAATAACTTCCTACCAAAACCATGTTGTCCTACTGTGACTTACTTTTTTATATCAATTAAGGTTATTCTTCATTCTAATTCTACCTCACAACATATACTTTCATATAAAAAGGTCACAAAATTATTTTAGTTAAATGTTAAGTAATGAATGTTACATTACTCAATGATCAAGCCCTAACAACTTCGCTTGAACAATCACATATGGTTATTTCCAATTACAGGCAAGAAAAATGAGTTAAGAGCTCGATCAAGCACCAACAGAACAGCCGAAACTGGGGCGAAATGTAAAGTGTTTGTGCGCACATCACAACAGAGACGAGTATCTGTGTTTCCCCTTCAGTTTACCTGCTTCTATGATGAGCATTAGATGGATACTTAGTACCTTTAAAGAAATCTGGCATCATCTCATCTACTTAATACAGGATGGAAGAAACACTCCAATTCAAATACTACCAACAAGCATACGGCCCAAGTTCCCAACTCATATCCATTCATATTCATCTATTCTGGTGCTGCTATAACAGTCATTATGACAGACACTGGTAGAACCTATAAATTCTGAGGTTTTCTAATGCAGTAACATCTCACTTGTACTCAACAGTAATAAGACAGCCCAACTATTTTACTTATCCACATAAGTGACCTGATCAATCATACATGGTATTTTATTTGCACATTTAATCTCGAAAAAATTCCAAGTGGACTTGACTGATATAAAGAAGTTTGGAGCATCAAAGAAGAGTCAGATCTATCTGTCAGCTCATATTATCCTCAAGGACAGAGATTCTACCAACAAGAATCCATAAATGAAAGAAATGCCAAGATGGGAAATGTAAACAGTTCCGTGTTCTCAAGCTTTAAAAGGTAACAAAGCATGAATGTGAACATCTTCATCTGCCTTGGCCCCCACTAAAATCTCTTCTCAGTATAGCAGCTAGAGTGGCCCTTTTAACATGTTAGACACATCGTGCCATTCTTGTGCTCAAAACTTACAATGATTTCCACACCCAGAGTTAAAATCAAAGTCCTTACAGCGATCAAGACCCCACGTGACCTGACCCACTCTGCCACACCTCACCCACCAGCACTCTCGTCTCCCTCTGCCACTCTCCCCACTTCTCACTGCGCTCCAGCTCCAACCTTGCTGCTCCCCCAAATTCCAATCATGTTCTTGCTTGAGGATCTTTCTGTACCTGCTATTCCTTCTTCCTGGGGTGCTTTTGCGGACTCTCCCTCACCTTCTTCTAGTGTTGGCTTGAATATAACCTCAGTGAAGCCTTCCCTGACCACTCTGTTCAAAACAGCAACTCCCTATTCTCCTTCCTTGCTTTTTTTTAAAGTTTTATTTTAAGCACAGCATTTCTTACCATCTGTTATACCCTCTTACTAATTGATAGCCTGCCTTTCTTGACTAGAATGTAAACTCCACGAGGACAGGAATTTTTGTCTGTTTTACTCACTTCTATACCCCAGGACCTAGACCACTGCTCAGCACAAAACAAACACTTAATACAGAGACTAAATCAATGTTGCTAAATATCATCTATTTGTTTTCCTGTGTCTTCCCACTAGCATGTAAGCCCCATGAGGACAGGGACTGGTATTTTCCACTACATGGAAATCTAAAACATATTTCAGTATCGAAACCACCACCAGCACATAGCTGGCACTCAACAAATATTTATTGAGTGAATCCTCGTTCCATTCTTTTGGCAGAGAGCAGAAAGAAAATGTCAACTCAGATTCACACATTCTCAACATCTTGCTTGGCTCTGAAATAATGTAAACCAATGATTACTGAATCATCCCCATTTTTACTTTAAAAATATACATACCTTTATGCTGTATACAATCTAAAGTGCAATTAAAAACCAAAACTGACAGGCAAAGATTAGTGAGGAAACATCAGTGTTTCCTTGGTGATAAGAAACAGACTTTCACAGTACAAAACTGTCAAATTATACAATAAAAACAAATTCCCTTTCATTTTTCCCCAAAATTGTCTTCTCCCATGTATCAACTATCAAAGGCTTTCTTGAAAAGACATTTAGCCCTTTATTTTTCTCTTGCCAATATTGAGGCTAGTTCATAATACTGATTTATGTGACATTTACTTTCTTGACAACTGTCTGATATAATAAAAAAAATTTTTTCTGTTATTTCCTTTTGCTCAGAACTCCAGCATACTTGAAAATGAGGAGGACAGTGAAAAGACTGGCTACTAAAACAAATGTGAAATCATCAAGATGAGACTCTCCTTTTCAGTACCAGCAAACACTCTTCGTTTGGGCAAAGATACTATTGACTCAGAGTGATAGGGAGTCAAGGCAGAGACCACAGCAGTGCCTCCCTTGAGATTAGGACAAAGTCCTTCCAGTCAAGCACACTCATTAGAAAACACCAAGAGGTCCTTCACGCTTACTGTGATTACCCGAGGCAAAGCCAGAAGGTCAGCAGCTTTACAGATTCACTTTCTGACCCCTCTTGACCTTAGTATATTGGGTCAAAATGGACTACAGTTCACTTTAAATCTAGAGCTACTGATCTATAGCTTTACCTAGTTTCACCGATAAATCCACAGGAGGAACTCACCACTTGTAAAGGCTAAGAATTATAGAATTCCTTTTGAAAATGCCCAGTTAATTTTAAAATGTAAAGCGGTCACCACATTGCTTGAAAAAAGGTTAAGAACCTACTGATTGTGGAACTGTACTCTTCAAGGCTGAAACTCACATATAACAGCATTCTTAGGAGAATCATTTAGGTACCTCCTACCGAATCATAAGGTCTAGAAGGCAGGGAAGAAAACATGTGAGGAGACCACAGGCACAGCCACCACTGGGCAGGGACATCCAGAGAGTTCCCAAACCAATCAAATGGCACAGGGCAGCGCACTTCAAATGGTCTATGCAGCCCTCTGGCCACAGAGGTGCTTGAAGGTCAGCTGCTGAGCACTAAGGAGGGGGCCAGCATGAGGCTCTGCATCTCTCAGCCCGACAGCAAACAAGAGGCAACTGGTATGTTGGGGTTCTGCAAAATATCTCATGTACCAAGAAATGGGGGGCTACTGCTTAAAAGATGTCTGAAAGCCAGCATCAAGGACCTCAGAGCAGGGAGACCAGAGTTCAAATCCTAAATTTGCTGAGTGGGGAACAGACATAATCTGCCTGGCAAGGAATCAGTGCTCAGTAAGTGGGACCAATTGTTATTTATCAGAGAGCAGTAATACAAGGTATTAAAGGAGTGACCCTCAAAATACATAGCCAAGAACCACATAACTATGATGTGACAGTATATAACCTTTATTTGATCAGTTCATCCCTGGGCCAAATATAAAAAATACCCCTTATGAACCCACCTTATCCTTTAAGAACTAAAGATGTGGCACCCAGGAACCAGAAGTTTTTCAAAGACCAACCACAGAAGGAAGTGGGGAGGGAGGGAGGGAAGAAAGGAAAGAAGAAAGGAACCAATTTCTGCCTTGCAAACCAGAAATAGAGACACAGATGTAGAGAACAAATGTATGGACACCAAGGTGGGAAAGCGGGGTGGGTGGGTAGTGGTGGGATGAATTGGGAGATTGGGATTGACATATATACACCCATATGTATAAAATAGGTAACTAATAAGAACCTGCTGTATAGCACAAGGAACTCCACTTCGCTGTACAGTAGAAACTAAAACAACATTGTAAAACAACTATACCCCAATAAAAAAAAAAAAGAAGAAAGGAACCAAGAAGAGGGAAGAAGGAGAGGAAGAGAGAAGGGAGAAAGAAAAAGAATGAAAGAAAAACAGCCCCAAAATATGAAAGACAATTACAAAATAAAAATTAATGCATGCTTGTCACTACTAAAGAATATTCAAGAACTTCAGTATTCATAAGTATTTACATTTAAATAATTTGTGAGTTAGATTTTCTTCTCAAAAACCACCAAGAATGTACAATGACTGCAGAGAAATCACAACCAACTTCAAATGGGGTGACATACTCAAAACCAAAAATTTTTTTTATTTTCAACTGCTACAGCAATACAATGTGTGACATGAGCACAATAAATACATTTAATACATTATAACGAGAGCCTCTAACAATACAAGGCCCTAGAGTCTTAAAACAGCTCCCCTTTTAGGCTTCCTCAAGTTGAGGCCATCTCCTCTGTGCCATTTCACACTGCAATGAAAAGTAATGGCAGAGGGACTTCCCTGGTAGAGCAGCGGTTAAGAATCCACCTGCCAACACAGGGGACGTGGGTTCTATCCCTGGTCCGGGAAGATCCCACATGCCACAGAGCAACTAAGCCTCTGTGCCAAAACTACTGAACCGGCACTCTAGACCCCACGAGCCACAACTACTGAGCCCGTGGGCCACAATTACTGAGCCCACACACCTAGTCCGTGCTCCGCAACAAGAAAAGCCACCGCAATGAGAAGCCCGCGCACCACCACAAAGAGTAGGCCCCACTGACTGCAACTAGAGAAAGCCTGCACACAGCAAGGAAGACCCGACGCAGCCTAAATAAATAAATAAATAAATTTATTTTTAAGAAAAGAAAAGTAATGGCAGAAGCCAAGGATCAGACTTAAGGGAGAAAAGAAGCAAGTCCAGATGCCCTCTGTGATCCTCTGCATCCTGGCTTTCCAGAAACCTGCAAAACTCCTGCAAAGCATCAGTATGAATCACTCGTTAAGGCTGTTCCCACTACCAGGGCACCTCCAAGCTAGAACACCTGGACTAACGGTAGATGCAACAATCACGAGATATTAGAAGGATGGAGGCTTACCTGCTTTATTTTGTTTCGGGAGCTGGTGATGCGCTCTGTGATGCTCTGGTACGTGCGAATGGCTGTCGTCAATTCTGTGTAGTGCTGCACAATCAGCTCATCCAGGTCACGATCACACTTCTCATAGGCTTCTTCAAGACGCCCCTTCTCACTTTCTCTGTCTTCAACATCGTCACTGGTAGACAGGGTCCTGGTACAGACAGAAGATATCAAGCTGAGGCAAACTTAAAACCCAAAAGTAGACGAAGGGTGAGTCAGTCAATGAGAGCACATTCACCTCACTAACTAGGAAATGAAACAAGTTACTAAGAGAAAATATGAAACCGCCTGCACAGTAAAATCCAGCAGCCTATCTAAATGGATTTATTGGTTGCCAATCCAAGGAGTCTTTCTCTTCACTTTTCCCCTTGGCATAATCAGGTAACAGGCAGCATGAGCTCTGCAAGAACCTGGGTAGGTCTTGATTTGTTGGAGTGAATTCAAGTACTTGCATTCCCCTTACCAGTGACAAGTCTGGCCAATGAGACCGAAGGACTTCTAGGAGTAGTTTTCTTTTTCTTTTTATAAAATGATATTTTATTTATTTATTTTATTTATTTATTTTTGGCTACTTTGGGTCTTTGTTGCAGCAAACAAGCTTTCTCTAGTTGCAGCAAGCGGGGGCTACTCTTCGTTGCACAGTATGGGCTCTAGGCATGCAGGCTCAGTAGTTGTGGCTCGCGGGCTCTATCTAGAGCGCAGGCTCAGTAGTTGTGGCACACAGGCCCAGGTGCTCCACGGCATGTGGGATATTCCCGGAGCAGGGCTCGAACCTGTGTTCCCTGCATTGGCAGGCGATTCTTAACCACTGTGCCACCAGGGAAGCCCCTAGGAGTAGTTTTCTTGCAAGAAGGTTAACAGGAAGCAGGTCCCTTTTCCCAACACCGGGTACTGTTATACAAAACTAAGATAATCATACATTAGCCATACTATAATCCTGGAAGGGGAAGCCAAGAGAAATGCCAAGCTACTGCCATTACATCATTGGGCCACTAAAGCAGCCAACCCACAGCTGCCTTACCGAGGGACTCCCTGTTAGGGGAGATAATAAATATCCATTGTTTAAGTCACTTTCGCTTGGTCTTCTTTTATATATAGCCCAAAACATACTTACTATAAAATTGCTTCTACACTGAGGAACCGCCTTCCAAATAGTTCATTCAAATGACATGAATTTAGTACAGAGCCCCCCAGCGGCCTGGAAATAAGGTCACAGTCATTCTAAAACCCACTACAACAGACAGCAATATCAGCTATACTACAAGGCAGTTCCTGCATTTACTATTCTTCCAACAGCACTAACAAGATTGATACGAATCAACAATAAGCAGGGAATGAGATAGATACACTTATTAAAAATCTTTCAATAACTTAGTTTGATACACGAGCCACAGATCTTGTTTCCTCTTTTATCCTTCTTGGATAATTTTTTTTTTAATTTAGTGTTATAATCAGTAACAAAGAAACCTTTTTCTCTTATCTGTTGGCTGCGGTAATTTAGTTTCATTAAACTCCCTCAGATTTGTCAGCTATACATTCAGCATGCTTTATTTCATTTATCTTTTTTAATTTAGGGAGGGGGTAGTTTAGGCTCTCAATGATGGATGCAATCAACTATAAGTCCATCATTAGAACTGCTTTCAGAGATGGTCTGTCAGCGAATCAGTCACATATCCCCTTCCAGATTTTTGCAAGCAAAACACTGTACAACAGTCTTCTCCAAAATGTCATTTAGAGTGAAAGATCTTAATTCATGAGTCACATAATACATAAAATTTATCTTCCAATTTAGAGAGCGATTCAGCAGGCCAGTCTCTGACTTCAATCTAACCTCAAAAAAGAAGTTTGCAAGTGTGTTAGGGATGTCAAGAGATGGGGCCCAGCATGAAATGGGGAGCAGGAGGGATAGAAATGGAAGGAAGGAAAAGGCGAAGTCTGTGAGGGCTACAGGATATGCTCCAGGCAACACACTGGAAACCCCAAGACTTGAAGGAAGGCCTTTACCATGCCAGATCCTGTGTCCTCCTCTGTCAACTGGTAAGCCTACACCAGACTACCTCCAAGCTTACTTTCAGGTAGAAAATACCACACAAGCATTTGACTAATAAAGTAAGTCAGAGTAGAGAACTTAGGGGGAATTTGGTTTCAAAGAGAGAGCTACCAATATACTACTTGCAGTATTTGGCTACACGGTGGCTAAGTATATCATCCTGTTGTTTCTGTGATATATAACTTTGCTCTTTAAATCTGAAACCTTCCAGGCTGTTAATCTAAAGTAAAGCACAGTCCGAAAATGCCTTCAATTTATCAAGTGTCCCAAAGGGAAGAGTTCCCAGATATTGAACTATTATTTCCCCCCTTTCACAGCAAATGGCCACAGACTTTTCAAAGCTACACTGGATCAGTCTGCCATCTTTATGACGCTTTGCATGATTTCCTCCCCACCACCGTTTGTGGAAGGAAACATGCCAAGCATTTCACATTCTTTACATTAACTAGTAGAATTACCATCAAGGAAGATGTCAGGCTGAGAGAGAGGACACCTTCTCGGGCATCAGTGGTCACTGTAACACATTACCATGGCATTAGAAATTACTTAGAAAACAGAAAGGGTTACTAAAATGAAGATGAGAAAGATGGGCCTATAGGGGGTTTCAGCTCCTATTTTCACTTTCAGAGAAAATATTTATGTAAGGAAATAGCCTGTGCCATGTTTGCCCCACATTTGAAATTCATCCTCTTGATGTAAACTGGGCTGAATAACATTTTGCCTTTAGTCAAATATACTTACATAGGAGAACTCTGAGAGGACAAAACCATTAAAGTTTTTTTTTTTAATTAGAGAAAAGGAAGGCCGTAAAAATAGCCACTAATATCTAGAGGCTGCACATTTTATAGAAAGTATGTTTAATCCTCAGAACAGCCCACTGGAGCGGGTCCTGTGGTTATCCTCCCTCTCCCTTTTTTTTTTTTATAAATTTATTTATTATTTATTTTTGGCTGTGTTGGGTTCTCGTTGCTGCACGCGGCTTTCTCTAGTTGTGGCGAGAAGGGGCTACTCTTCGTTGCAGCGTGCAGCTTCTCATTGCCGTGGCTTCTCTTGCTGCAGAGCATGGGCTCTAGGCACTCGGGCGCGGGCTCAGTAGTTGTGGCACTTGGGCTCAGTAGTTGTGGCTCGAGGGCTCTAGAGCTCAGGCTCAGTAGTTGTGGCGCACGGGCTTAGTTGCTCCGTAGCATGTGGGATCTTCCCAGATCAGGGCTCGAACCCGTGTCCCCTGTATTGGCAGGCGGATTCTTAACCACTGCACCACCAGGAAAGTCCCCTCCCTCTCCCTTTTTATAGGAGAGGCATGAGATTTGACCTCCCACTTCACTCCTCCATACTGTCAAGAAATGCAAAGTCTGAGATTTTATCCTACTGAGAAGCAGCTAACAAGTTAGCCTGCCGCAGTTTCACAGATGCTGGGGGAAATCACAAAACTCCCGGATGGGTCAGAAGCTCAGGACTTTACTAGTCATAGCACAGCAAGTAACACGAGCATCAGCATATTTGTAGCAGGCCCCCTGCCCCCAAGTCCCATGGGCATTGGAAGGATGGGCCCAAATGGATGCCTACACATGCTGAGTTGCTGGAGAGGAACCCTGAGCTTAAACATGCCTACTTAAAGGCAGTAAACATGCCTGCCCTTTGCTCTGGAAAGGTTATCTCTATTTTCCAAACATGTCAAACAAACATCCTTGACAGTCTAAAACAAAGGGCACCCGTACTTTGCTCACAAGAACTTCAGAAACACAACCTTCCCAAGGAGAATCGTCTCCCAACAAAAATGAAACCTAATTCATTGGGTTCCTCCGGGGACTGCATGGTGTCAAGCAATAGTAGACCATCAACAAAGATTCATTTCCAACCTGTTTTCTTTTCTGCAAAGTGAGACCAGAAATACAATGCGCCCCACAATAAATATTTGCACAATGAATGAATGATAGACCATAAAAGCAGACTAACTCTAGGGAGCAAGTTCCCACAAATGCTACCAAAACGCAACAAAATTCAGTGTAGGATTATCCTACTTTAAGCAAGTCACTTGACCTGAACTGAGAGCAGGGTAGAAGAGAACGTTTGTCGTCTAGCTCACCCCGCCAGCCAGGTCAGGAACTTCTCCTCGGCCTTCTAAGCCTCTGTGCAAGGGAAACCTCACTGGCCCACAAAGCCATTCACTGCAATTTTGAACTGCTCTACTTGTTACAAGGTCTTTCATCAACATAAAGCAAAATCAGCCTCTTTGGAATTTCTCCTAGTTCCACCTTTTTCAGCAACATAAAATAAGTCTATTTCCTCTTTCATAAAGTCTCTCTTTAAATGGTAAAGGACTCAATAGTTTTTGTCTCACCTTCGGCACCTCCAATTTCTTCATCTGGTTCTTCCACAACATGGCAGCCCACCAGCCTTGTTACTTTCTTCTGAAGTTCCCTTGAAAATGGGTAACACTCACATAGGACTTACTACATTAATCTAAGTGGTTTATATATAATAATTTATTCCAGACAACACCTGTGGAGTAGGTACCATTGTCCCCCCTCTTCTTACAAATGAAGGCTGAGTTGTGCGTTTGAAGCACAGAACTTTTAAGTAGCAGAGCCAGGCCTCAAACCTGGAGAGTCTGGTTCTTAAAAGGTTCCCTATCCTGCCTCAAGATGTGGTACTCAGAACTGACACAACATACTTCTAACACGGTGTGACCATCCAAACAGAAAGAGGTTTTATATCCCATAATATAGGCACTCTATTTCTAATCATGTAACCTAAAACTACACAGCATTTTTCTGGTAAATGTTGAGTCCAAAAATGATCCAAGATCCTTTGACTGTAAGTACAGACAATCTAGCTCTCACTCACCCTCTACTTGGGAGATTTTAAAGCTAAACGCACAAATTTACATGCATTCCTGTGTCCCACATTTTGGGAAAAGAAGGTCAAAAGTGAGGCACAGGATATAAATTACTGAGTGTCTATTATACACCAAACAATGCATTAGTTATTTTGTACACATAATTTAAGGTGACTCTCAAAATGGTCTGGTGAGATAGTATCACCACCTTTTTACAGATCAAGAATCAAAGGAACAGAGAGAGAAAGTTGCACATAGCTAACATCAAAAATGAAATTAAAGCTAAGTATACTTGACGCCAAAACCCATGCCCTTTCCACTATACATGCTGTGAAACCTCCTTTCCTGCCTTCAGCTCCTGAGCTGCAGGACTGCAGCCTAATCAAGCTACAGCCCACATGTCAAGAGAGGAGTGAACAGCTAGAAATGTCAACAGAGCACTTGGCAGCTTTTTCAGTAGTAACAGTCTTGAATCTGGACAAGAAGGTTTAAAAAGCATGAGCTAAAAGAAGACATGGAGCAGAGGAGAAACTATTTGAAGTTGCCATCCCAAGATGCCTTCAAGTTACTGAATCATTCTTTAGAGCTTTTTCCATTCCTATCTCAAAATCATTATGCTTTACAAACTACTGCCAAGTTCATGGATGAACATAAATGCGTAGATTCCAGTTAAGCTGGACACAGACGTCTCTGGATCACTAAGAATTTTTCACTAAGACAGCTCTGGCATTTGCATGATGAATTACATCACTAACCATGACTAATTAATCCCAGGAAGGAATTTATTTACCCAGTGGACTAAAATGACCACGTACCCATGCTAAGCTATTGTTAAGAACACCTGGTAGGAACACATACGTTAAATGGTTCTAGTGAATTTACAACCACCAGCTCCAAGAAAGCCCTATAAACAAGCATAAAAACCCAGGGGAAATACCTGCAGGTCTAAAATGAAATTTGTCAGTTTCCTTTTTGATACCAGCTTCTGTATTTCAGTGTAGACGGTCAAGTGTTTTGAAAGGAAAATAACTAGTCACTGTTAACTGGCTCCTTCTATGGAACAATTTTGCTTTCACTTTGGACTTAATAGAGTAATGGAGTCCAGACAGGAGAAAGTACACACAGGTCGATATTACTCTTTAAAAAAGACAAAAGCAAGATCAAATAAAAGAAAAAGCACACCTATGAAAACAGGGTTAGTCACCCAAAGGTAACCTATCACTCAAGAGAAATAATAACCTCCAGTCAAAGGCAGAATACGATGAAAAAAACAAATCTAGAATGCTACCATTAGGAATACAGCAGAAGTGTCTTGCTTCTGACCAAATAATGTCAAACATGAGGCGTCCGCAACTTTCAAGCTCTTTGACCTTGGGCAAGTCACTTAACATGTCTGGGCCTGTTTCTTTCCTTGTCAAACAGACAAGGTAAGAGAACCTGCCTCACCAGGTTATCGTGAGGATTGGAGAAGTGTGTGAACGTGCTCTGTAAAATATAAGGTGCCCTCAATGCGTGGGCTGACACGTTATGAGGAACAAAATCAATCATTTGTGAACCACAACACTGTTAGCCCAAATCCCCTAAAGCCTCCCGCAGTGGAAAATTCCTGAGGATATTTATGAACTGAGATCAGACCTTTTCTCTATATTCTTATGGTGCCTGGTACATTAAGAGCTTTAGATAAAGCTAAATAATGAGCAGCAGCAAGATGCAGGACCTGAAGAGGTCATGGAAGGTAGTCACCTGCCTTAAGGAACAACTGCAACTAGACTATCTCACACAAATAAATGTCAGTTCAAAAATCTATAGGAGAGGACAATCAATAGCTACATTGACCCTATTTAGTCCATTTAGTCATTGAACAAATAGTTATGACACATCTACAACTTAGCAGGCATAGCTGTAAGTGGCTAGAGACACAGCTGTGAACATAAACCAATCCCTCCCGCATGAAGCTCACACCCTGGTCTAGTGGGGGAAGCAGGCATACAACATGTGGAGGCCGGGAGAGTGAGGGAGCAGCTATGGAAAAATGAAGGCAGGGTAGGGGGAAGGGAGACTCTTTTACACAAGAAGGCCAGGAATGGTTTCTCAGATCAAGATGCCATTTGAACAGAGCTTTTTAGAAAGCCGGCGGGGGGGGTGCGGCTGGCACTACCTGGGTAAACTGATCCCAGAGACAACAGAAGACACACAGGCCCTGAAGTAGGACATGTTTGGCCTGTTCAAGGAACAAGGAATGGTCAAGAAGTCAATGTGGCTTTAGAGAAGGGAGGAAGGATGACAATGATAGGAGATGAGGTCAGAGAGGAAGCCGGGAGCCACATCAGGACAGCTTTGCGGGCTTCTACTCTAAAAGTGTTCTCTGAAGTCACCTGGGAGTTAGCACCAAAGAAAAGAATGACAGCTTTCAACCAACAGTTAATGGTGAATAATGAGTAACAATATTTACTTTCAAGTTTCATTTCAATTCTATCTCAGTTCTTTCCAAAAAAGATCTGAGATGGTTTGTATATACAAGAATGTGAACAATACAAATGAGAAAGAGGAACTAGTTGAAGATAAGCAGGACAACCATGCCATATAAATGCAAAACACAGGTACACAGGTCATATGGACAAACGTAGCATGTATGAAATGAGCCCCCAATTTAACTTTGGGGTTCCTAGTAGCCGATGCAAAAAGAGAACCCTAGCCAATTATATATAATTCCCATTCTCAAAAAGACAGATTCCAGTTGCTCTAAGCAAGCAAACTTTAAACTAGTACTAAATTCTAAAAACAAAAAAAAAAACTTTCACTTAAAACAGGAAGACATGGACTTCTCTGGTGGCACAGCAGTTAAGAATCCACCTGCCAATGCAGGGGACACAGGTTCGAGCCCTGGTCCGGGAAGATCCCACATGCCACGGAGCAACTAAGCCCGTGCACCACAACTACTGAGCCTACGCTCTAGAGCCTGAGAGCCACAACTACTGAGGCCTGTGTGCCTAGAGCCTGCACTCCACAACAAGAAGCCACCGCAGTGAGAAGCCCACACACCACAACGAAGAGTAGCCCCCACGTGCAGCAACTGGAGAAAGCCTGCGTGCAGCATCGAAGACCCAACACAGCCCAAAATAAATAAAAAATTTTAAAATAAAAATAAAAGACATTACACAATATAGTGACCAATGTCCTCAACAACCTTCTAAAAACAAAGTAATAAGTTTTACATGGCCATTTCTTATAAGTCCCTTCAAGAACGTAACATTAAAACACAAATCGGACCTAAGAGATTTTCAAAGACTCTGAATATAGTGCAAAGTATTAAGCTTTCCAATGATTTCAATCTAAGAATAGAATTTAGAGAATTTAAAGGACTAAATGGAACAAATCATGTTTCATTAACTTCCTCCTCTGAGCAAGCCTTTTGACAGTTCAAGCTGACCAAATTCTCTGAAGAGAGTCCACAGTACAAGTATTCAATATTGGAGGGCCAATAGAGGACTGTTAAACACTGTAAGACAGAAAAGCATGTAGTAAGACTGACAACCAGTTGTGAAAAATTAGCCTGACCAGGGCTCTTGCCTGAGCCTCAAGACTACCAGACTGTCACTCTGGAAGCATTTTAGGGTATTTTAACAAATAAGAGTGCCCAGGGTACCATATGTTATGGACTGAATTGTGACACACACACCACCTACCACCACAAAATTCATATGTTGAATCCCTAATCCCCAACGTGACTGTATTTGGAGGCAGGACCTAGAAGAGAGGTAATAAAGATTAAGTGAGGGGCTTCCCTGGTGGCGCAGTGGTTGAGAGTCCGCCTGCCGATGCAGGGGACACCAGTTCGTGCCCTGGCCTGGGAAGATCCCACATGCCGCAGAGCGGCTGGGCCCGTGAGCCATGGCCGCTGAGCCTGCGCGTCCGGAGCCTGTGCTCTGCAACAGGAGAGGCCACAACAGTGAGAGGCTCGTGTACCGCAAAAAAAAAAAAAAAAAAGATTAAGTGAGGTCATACAGGCAGGGCGTTAATGCGATGGAATTGGTGTCCTTCTAAAAAGAGGAAGAGACACAAGAGCCCTCTCCCTCCCCACACACTCAGAGGAAGGGCCATCTGAGGAAACACGAGAAGGTGGCCATCTACCAGCCAAGAAGAGAGGCCTCACCAGACACCAACCCTGATGGTACAAGACCGTGATCTTAGACTTCTAGCCTCCAAAACTGTGAGAAAATTTGTTGTTTAAGTCACCCAGTCTATGGTATTTTGTTATGGCAGCCAGAACAGACTAATACACCACCCTATAAAACACAGGAGGTGTTATTCTGGTTGGGTAAAATCTCAAGGCAGATGTTATCAGTAATCCCCCCCTTAACCACAGCAACAGATTCTTCCCCAAGAAGAGTTACCTGCCTAACAGAGTCTCAGACAACTAATTAACCTGCTATAAGAAATATTTAACATAATACACCTGAATTTTGGCGACACCTGCAGAATAATCAGCCTTAAGTCAGGCTTTCTGAAAACAGTTAATACACTTAATTGTCTTCTAAGGGCATTCCTTGTTAGCATCCAGTGACCTCTCCTCCAGGAATGATAAAGATTAAACAATTAATGGAAATCACTTCAGGCAACTTACAGAAACTAATTACAAGGCTCCACATATCCAGAAATCACTTACCAGGAAGCTACAGCTCTATAGATCAAAATCTACAGTAAGAATCAAACCTCCTCGGTGATCCCCATTCTGGGAAGTACTCAAAGTGGGCCCCTTAGCAGATAAACTACATGTCACTGAGCCCCTGCACTTTTTACTCATCAAGCACCTGAATCCCTCAATCAGTACCACCTTCTCTCTTTTTAGGACAATTCTTATGAATTTTTTAAATTGCATAATGGAAAAAGCAGGAGTCATCTTTACAACATATTCTAACATATTATCATAAGGTCCAAACTGAGTATTTTTAAACTCTCAACAAATATTCAAGGGTTAACTAGTTTCTGAACCTCACTCCAAGAAGGACGAAAATGAACAATTAACTTACTGATCTTTCTAGAACACAGTATTCCTTTTTGTTATTGATCCCAACACAAGAAATAAAGAGTCTAGAGCTGACATGATTCTTGAAAACGTGAATTCTATTTTCTTTTCCAAGCTGCTTTCAACTAGAAGATATTAGGTTACACAATTAGATCCACTTAGCCGTTATTTCAGTGTGAGTCAGATTTTCTTTTCTTCGAAAATATGTAACAGCCATCCTAAGAAATGCCTGACAGTAACAATATACCTATTATGTCAGGAGGGACACTAAATACAGTTCCGAGTAGTGTGAAAGTACAAACTGAAAAGGAGGAAAAGAGTTTACTATGACTATGCACCCTAACCAAACAAGTTGAGAAGTGGTCTTCAAAGCCTATTAAATGAAGCAGACCCCTTTGTATAAGAATAGCCTACAAAGGCTTCCAATGAACTATAAAAACTCATAATTCTGAGTTTTGTAAAAAAAAAATTACACATTAAATAGATGTGTATCACTATACAATCACATAAGATATGGCTTCACTCAAAGCATAACCAAATCTACATTACACTTTTAAATCAGATTTTATTATATTCAATTAGACATTGCAATTGCTTGTTTCTGAATTGTCTTATTAGATCCCACAAAATACAAGATAATCCCATCCCAATTGATAGCGAATCCCATCCCAATTGATAGTGATTCATAATGACAAGTCCCTCTGAAAAAGTTTTCTGATGCATAAAAATAACATTCCCTAATTCACTACAAAGAGATTCACTTAATATCAAGTGACAGTAGACAATTTCTGCTTTAAAGTCAATTGAAAATTTCACTGGCATCTTCCTTCAGACAGTGCTTAGGGCCAATTACTACACCTGACACATGCAGTTTTTCTATATTTCAATTAACTCGGTTATATAAAACACTTGTGGCGACCATAAGTATCAATCTTGTAGCCAACAGAGAAGGCCATTACCAAAATTAAGTAAAATCACCTCTACCAAAAGCATACAACAGTCTAGGGTTGACAAAGTCAACTTAAAATCTCCCCCACCCTTACCGAACCAAACTCTACCTCTCTTTCACTCCCATTTTAAGCCCCATGTCCTTAAAGCACCATTTTCAGTCATCTCATTTTTCACCTCCTGGGGAATGTTTGTTACTACAACGCATTACAGCATTCGATCATTTTAAACGTGTATGCTATTTCCTAATGAGGAGTTTCTAGTGAGTTCCTCAGAAACAGTGTCTTATAAGATATTAATAGACATTATGTAGTAATAGGCTATTTTGGAAATTCTGGGTTACACCAATTGAAGGTTTCCTAACAACAGTCATTTTCAGGAGACTTTAATATGTTAATGTACAAGGTACCTCTGGGCGGGAGGTTGTCTGGGTAGGAGTGGGGTGGATAGAAGAGGAATATATTATGCAGCATTTCTGCAAGTTATTAACCTACAGAACCTTGTCATTCCCACCACCTTCCCTCTCCCCAGCATATACATATATTATAAACATACATACACATGTGAAATTTTTATGGAAATTTTCAAACACAAAAATTAAGAGACTCATTGAATAAACCCAGCTTCAACAATTATCAACACATTCCCATCTTGTTTCATCTATACTCTCACTGACTCCAATCTTCTTCTTATTTTGCAGCAAATCCCAGAAGTGATATAATTTTTACTGGTATGTATTTCAGTATTTATCTGTTAAGAAGAGTACTTTTTTTTTTTTTTTTTAATGCGGTACACGGGCCTCTCACAGTTGTGGCCTCTCCCGTTGCAGAGCACAGGCTCCGGACGTGCAGGCTCAGCAGCCATGGCTAACGGGCCCAGCCACTCGGCGGCATGCAGAATCTTCCCAGACCAGGGCACGAACCCGTGCCCGCTGCATCGGCAGGCGGACTCAACCACTGCGCCACCAGGGAAGCCCAAGAAGAGTACTTTTTAAAAAGAAAAATGGCCATACCATTATCTCAGCTAAAAACAAGCTAACAATGCTACTTGGTTTCTTGTATTTTCCCAAATTATGTCCTAAGGGCTACTCAAACTAACATTTATTAGACTCACCTGAGACTCTTGTTAAACAGCAGATTCAGGTTAGGTGGTTCAGGTGGCGCCTAAGAGTCTGCATTTCTAACAAGCTCTCAACTGACATTTTGAGTACAAAATAATGTCTCCCATAATATTCAGTACAAAAAGGCACCAAGTTTCCAACAGAAAAACACCTGAATTATGTGCCACGGTATTTTTTGCAAAGGCTTTATAAAAACTTTTAAAAGAATAAATGAAAGTCAGAAAAGTTTCTAAGGATCTTGAGATACTTATTTTTCTTACAATGTCAAATGATAACACGAGAATTCTCCCTTAAATGGGAGAGTCTCAGTGTTTTTCCAAGGTGAAAACCACAAATGACTGGCTACCATGAAGACCAAGGTCGTAACTCATTTCATAGCTTGAAAGCAGTTAACAAAAACGTATGGAGCAGCAGAGTATAAGACGATAGGGTAGGGCTTCCCTAGTTGCGCAGTGGTTAAGAATCCGCCTGCCAATGCAGGAGACACGGGTTTGAGCCCTGGTCCGGGAAGATCCCACATGCCGCAGAGCAACTAAGCCCGTGCACCACAACTACTGAGCCTGTGCCCTAGAGCCTTGGAGCCACAGCTACTGAAGCCCGCGCACCTAGAGCCCGTGCTCCGCAACAACAGAAGCCACCGCAATGAGAGGCCCGTGCGCAGCAACGAAGACCCAACGCAGCCATAAATAAATAAAGACAATAGGTGGCTTCCCTGGTGGCGCAGTGGTTGAGAGTCAGCCTGCCGATGCAGGGGACACGGGTTTGTGCCCCGGTCCGGGAGGATCCCACATGCCGCGTAGCGGCTGGGCCCGTGAGCCGTGGCCGCTGGTCCTGCGCGTCCGGAGCCTGTGCTCCGCAACGAGAGAGGCCACGTCAGTGAGAGGCCCGCGTACCGCAAAAAACAAACAAACAAACAAAAAAAGACAATAGGGAAGCAGAGCTCACCACTGCAAACTGCAAAAGGCCAGCACAGGTTGCAAGCGTCCCAACGCAAACAAAAACAAAACCAACAGAAAGAGTCTAAGTACTATGTCACCCAAAGAAAACCCATTTACCAGCCACACTAGACCTCAATAAACAATACCATCACAGGCATTAAATAAAAAGAACTACATTTTTTAAAATAAGTACATAAACAGATGCAAACTAGTTCCTAGGCATTTCTAAGAGTTCTGGAGGAAAAGTTCCTGAAAAAGTACCATACGAAATGAACTGTTTCATTAAATACTCTGTAAAATACTGCAAAATCAGAAAGACCATAAGCGCTGAGATACCTAGCTCACCTTCGCGCCACAACTTCATGTAGCACATCTGGTTACCTTATTCTTCCTCTCTGAGCATAGGCAACCCAAAATTTGACCCATGACGATTAATATCCTGAGATATTTTTTAAAATATGAAGCACTGATAGACTTCTACTGCTGGAATGGATTAAATAACAGGAAATAGATTTACCCTCCCATCTGAAACAACAAACAGAACGGGTTTCAAAACCTTGGACATGAAAGCTGTTCGAATTTGCAGAGCAGAGTCCCGGAGAGGAGAGAGCTACCCAAAGCACCCTGGCGATCTGCGGAGGAGCTCCCTGGAGTCTTCCCCTGAGCATGCGTGGTAGAAAACGACTCAAGGCCACAAAAAGAACCACCTGAAAGCACTGCGAGACCAATTATCTGAAATCACACACAGCCAGAGTGAAAAATCTCATCACTCACAGAGCACTGGGTGGAGTACTCAGAAGGATTTTGCCATAGTACTGAGACAAAATGGCCCTAAACTAATGTTTCTCTGCTCCCAATTAGCAAAATTTAAAACAGGACCTTAAAGGGCCACACTGTTTCCAAGTAACAACCACATCCCAGAACAATGCTCAAGAATATTTATAGGAAAACAAAGATATCCAATATCAGTACCCAACAAGGTAAAATTCACAAAGTCTAGCATCCAACAAGTGGCAAGGCACACGGGGGCGGGGGGCGGGGGAGGGGGAATTAATCAACCAAAACTAACCCCAAAATGACAACAGATGATAAAATTAGCAAAGAACATTTAAACAGTTATAACACCTGTATTCCATATGTTCAAGAAGCTATAGGAAAGACTGAAGATATTTTTTAAATACCCAAATCAAACTTCTTAGAGAGCAAAACCACAATCTAATAAAAATTACATTACATGGAATTAACAGCAGATTAGGAACTGCAGAAAAAATTAGTAAACCTTAACACACAGCAACAGAAACTATACCAAAAAATAAAAACCCACCAAGAAAAATAAATCAAAAAAATAAAAGGGGGCAGGGGGAGAACATCAGCGTTCAGTGAGCTGTGGGACAACTTGAAGTGTCTTAAACTACTTAAAGGTAAATCTGACAAACAATATGTGGACTTACACATTGAAATCTACAGAAAAATTGCTGAGAGGAGTTAAGTGGAGAGAGATACCCTGTTCATGGATCGGAAAACTCATACTGTTAAGACGTCAATTATCCCATATTAATCAGGACATTCAATGCAATCCCAACCAACATCCCAGCGGGTTTTATTCTAGAAATTGATTAGCTAATTCTAAAGTTGATATGGAAATGCAAAGGACCTAGAATGGCCAAAAAAACTTTGAAAAAGTAGAACACAGTTGGAAGACTTACACTGTCTCCAAGACTTATAAAAGCAGTAATAAAGACTGTGTAGAATTGTCATTAAGATAAACAGATGAATTGAACACACTAGAGAGTCAAGAAATATTGATAGCTCCACACTGGCCACCTGATTTTTGACAGAGGTGCCAAAGAAATTCAGTGAAAAAAGAAGTCTTTTAAACAAATGGTGTTGGAACCACAGGATATCCTTACAAAAAAACTGAACTGGAAAAAAATTGACAGGGATGCTGGAAGTGTTCTCTATCTTGACACGAGTAATGGTTACACAGGCAAAAATTCATTAAGCCATATACTTAATATATGTGCACTTTACTATATGTATGTATACCTTAAAAACGGAGACATTAAGTTATCGTGTTAAGTTTAGCACACAGAGTAGGATCCCATATTTATCTTTTAAAATATTTCTATCTATCCATCCAACATCTCATACAGAGAGAGAGACACACACACAGAGAGATCTAAAATTAGGCTCACATAATATCAATGATGGTAACTTATGGAGGATAAAGTTTGCAAAAATATTTTTTACTTTCATCTTCACATTCTTCTGCATTTCCATTGTTTGAATACTTTATAATGAGTATGTACTATTTTTATAATAATGCAATGATTTTTAAAAGCTGAAAGCAAAGTTATATTAACGATGGTTAATTCTGGGTGAATATGAGTAACTTATATTTCCTTCTCTGTAATTTTCTACCACTTTAAAAATATTCATACAAAGATATTTATATTCTTTTGTTATGCTAAAAAAAGTGTTAACTTTGTTATAATTACAACCGTTAAGCCCTGTAGGTACCGGGACAGGATCCACACAAAAACCTTAAAAACAAAAACAGTATTTTGGGAAACAGGATTTTTGGACAATGTTTCTCTTTGATGACTTTTTTTTAACAAGTCTATGTGATACGATTTTTATAAAGGAAAATGGGAAAAGTTACAATGACAAGTGTGCATAGAAAGAGAACAAAAAGCATAGAATGTTGGTGAAGATCTCACATATATCCAACAATGGAGAAAAGATAATCTTTTCAACAAATGGTGTGAGAACAACTGGACAGTCACCAAAATAGAAATCAATCTAGACAGAGATCCTACAGCCTTCACAAAAATTAATTCAAAATGAGTATGAGACCTAAATATCAAACACCTAGAAGTTAGCATAGGAGAAAATTGAGATGACCTTGGGTACAGCAATGACTTTTTAGCTACACACCATCCGTGAAAGAAACAAGCGATAAGCTGGATTTTACTAAGATTAAAAACTTCTGCTCTGGACAAGACGAATTCTCTGCCTAGAGAATAAGAAGAAAAGCCACAGACCAGGAAAAAATATTTTCAAATCACATATATCCACATACATGCAACAGCACTGTCTAAACGACAGTGGGGCAAACACTTGCCTCTTAATCATGCAGTAGAGGAGAGTTAACAGAGACAATCATCAAAAATACTCGGTTTCTGGCAAGAGCACGGGAAAACAGGTACTCTAATACACCACTTGTGGGGATGTCAATTACCGTCTTTCTGGAGGACATTTTGGCTCTGTCAAAACACAAAATGCACATATACTCTAAATTGGGATCAGCATATATACTCAAAATGCTCAAATCAGCACATATACTCAAAATGCACATATACTCTAAATTGGGATATACTGCCCAATGTACAAGAATGCTCATTGCAACATATTTTTAACAGAACAAAAAATAAAACCAAAAGTATGTGTTAAAAAGTGGGGGGGTACGGGCCACCAATTAAATAGACTATGGTGTATCCATGTGACAGAATACTACCTAGACACTAAAAACAATGAATAAGATCAACGTGTGCTGCTAGAAAAGATCTCCAAGATAAAAACAAATGAACAAAGGTTCAAAAGTGCACATAGTATGATCCCATTTGTTTAAAGCACATAGAATATATAATTTTTATGAATATTCCTTAAATGCATATAAACTCATAAACAATATTAGATATTAATACATTAAAGAATATATACTATTTTGTTTAAAGATTATACATTCACACATACTCAAATACAGTCTTATATATTTCCCTCAGGACACTTAAAAGGGGTATGTTTCAGGAGGGAGACGAACGGGGGGGATGTCTACTTTTTATCTTGTACCTCTTGAAATATCTGAATTTTCTAAATATGTAACTAATTTTTTTAAATTATGCATATAATTTTAGAAAATCACATATATAATTTTTTAATGGCAACGAGGGTTATCTAGGCAAAGAGACCATTGTCCCTTCGGTTTGCTTGTTTATAGTCTTTTTATCTTTAATAAATGTTTTACATTTTATGTCTGTTCATATTTTACATGTTTCATATACACACATAAGCATAGATATATTTAAATCTAGCTTCTTTAGCTGAGTCTCAAATTATCAAAGAATTACCATCTTAAGTCAGCTATACAAGGTTTCTTAGTTACAAAGAGAACATTCTGTCAACTGGCATCAAACATTCTACTCAACATAGCAAGGATATTTCTGAAGGAAAATTATATCCTGGTTGCTATCTGGCAAACTTACTCAAATCAACTTTCTAACCAGAGAAGCTGGGGCTCCTGGAAAGGAGGAAATGAACATTTGGGTGCCTTCTCTGTGCCAAACTGTGAAGCACTTTTACATACTCTTATTTAATTTTTCAAAAACCCAGAGCACATTGTATGATTATCCCATTCTACAAATGACAAACTAAGACACAGGGGTTTTTAAGTAATGAGTCCAAGGTCACTTTACATGGATAATACAGTAAGGCTCTACTACCTATACTGAACCTCCCACTGAAGATTCTGACAACATTTATCTATAAGAAATGGCTTGGAAAAAACCTGATCGTTATCACCCCAAATTAAAACTATATACCTCAAAGCCTTTAAGAAATTTCAATGCTAAAAATTACACGAGGTTAGAAACTTAGACATGGGTTCCCAAGGTATCAATTCTGTGCGTTTAGCCAGAAAAATGGGAATTCTTTTGCCCCTTACATCCATATATGCTTCCAGATGCCCCAGGGCTTCCAGAAAGTGTTTAGTTTCCAGATATACCAACAGTAATTTTCAAACAGTACTGCATCACTAGAGTCAAGACTCCCCAGGGTACAAAGCTGGAAATCCTAAAAACCATTATGAGACAGGCTCAGATGGAGAGGAGTTAGTGCTCCTCTCCATCAACACTAATTCCCTAACGACTCGGAGGACTCCGAGGACTCTGCTCTGAACAGTGACCACACTCCCTTCCTGCCACAGTCTGTGGCATGGACCTCAAAGCTGTTTGTTCAAAGTTCTGATCAAAACGTGGACTCCTTCATCAAAGTTTACTTTGAATTAAATACAGGGTTGACCAAAATACTCTGAGGAGGAAGGGGATTTAACAGGTGTCTACCATAAAGGATTTACCAAGTTTTTGAAACTCCAACTTCTGTGACGACATAAAAGTTGATGACAATGTGAGCCTTTAACTGCCTTCAAACCTCCTTGACATCTGTGAGCAGAGTCTGTCGACAAAAGCTCTGCTCCGAGGTTTCAATGAGGTCTCCTCAAGTCACAGCCCAAGTTTGTCTTCCAAATTAAACCAGCTATTAAAGGCCAACTTATAAAGAGAAGAGAGTCACATGTAACTGGGAAGTAAATCACCTAACAGTAAGTGGTAGACACATTTCCCAATTAAAAACCTGACAAGACCTCACAAAAATAAAATAACATCTCCAAAATGCCATCTTGCTTGTTTCCTATTTAGAAGGGCTGCCTGCCCCAACTTCACACCAAACAAAAGGTTGGGGCGGGGGGTGAATCAACAGAAAAGTAGGAAAATGCTGTGTGGGTACCTTGTGTGTCCAAATAGTACATCAGCAGGTAATTAGGACTCTGTCCACCCAATTAGTTCCATTTTAAAGGGCCGGGGCAAAACTTAAAACCAAAAGCTGTGGTTAGCAGCAGCCTCCAAAAGACGCAGTCCCAAACACCATGCGTCCCCTCATCAAAGCATGGCATCACAACAGAACCTCTTCTGCAAAACCCCATAGTCCACCCTTTGAAACAGCTGACCCTCCTGAAATATTTTTATTCAGTATTTTATAAATGGTTAAGAATTTCATTTATGAGTCTCAAGGCACTTAAATAACCCATCCACCAAATGTAACACTTCCATTACAATTACACTATACTTCTTTAAATCATTTTGACTTTTAAATGCTTTAAAGTGGACTATCCCTCTAACAAATTAATCATTTAACTATTTGGTACCATGGCTGCAAATAGTGATGAGATTTGGTTATTCCCCATATATACTCCTACCCTGTCCTCAGGTCAAACCCTTATCCACCTATTGTCTTTTTTCCATTTAAAAGATGCTTGTAACAATAAATGCTGTTTATTGCTAATAGAATGAATATGAAAATATAGTGTTATGCTAATACATAATTTAGTATAGAAATGACACCTGTTACGTACCAGAACGGAATTGAAGGAGAATTTTTAACATTCACTAGGCAAAAAGGAAAAACAACTGCTCGTTGATAGAAAAAGATAAAGCTAAACTATTCAAACTTTTCAAAGGACAGTGGACTCTATCACTAACAAGTAATTTATTTTGTGACAAAATGACAGGTCCAAGGAAACACGGAAGAGAACTGGCACGTACCAGATACATCTTCAGGGATGCTCAGATTTTATAAACATGAGCCTAAAATGGTTTTCCTTTTTGAGGCTTGTTGCCAAAGCAACCAGGAAAGCTACAGTCTTTGAGAGAGAATTTGAAGTAGAGGTTAAGGATAAGAGGAGGTAATCATGAATACAATGTTGCAAGACGGGTAACACAAAGAATACAAATTGAACAGACAGACAAAGCAGCAACTTCAGAGTCTGAACAATTTACTAACAAGAGATACGCATCCTCCGTTCTTTTTATTTTCATTTTATTGAAATGGGTTTGAAACGGTTCTCCACCCTTATAATTTATTTCACTTAAAGAAAAAAGAGCCTCTAAAAGGTCGACCACTCCTACTCCCACCATATATAGTCTGGGAAAATGATATGCATAGAGGATAACGTGAAATTTGTTTTGTTTTGTTTTTTAAAGACTAGATCGGGATAGGAAGGCAGAACAAAAATCAAACACGGATGTGTGCTTTCAAACCCACAGCCCTTCTACCAGCTCACTACAGGCTCTTGTATTTGAGGCTGTGGCCATTCACAGGTGGTTGGAGGTGTCCAACGTGTGAGAACACAGTCTGCAACTCGTGACAGGAGTCTCCGGACTTCAGGGCCTGACACCCAGAAGCCCAGGGAACAAGATGCCTTCCACAATGAGCGGTGCTGAAAGCAATCAATCAGTAAATGTATGAATAAGTGAACACACCTGGCTTTCTCTACCAAGTCCCAAACAGTGTGCTTTTAGGGCCCTGGGACCCTAACGCGAAGCTCTGGCCCTAAATTAGGAAAAGACTGCGAGGCAGGGCTCCTCCCTCTAGCCCAACCCCAGAGAAAAAGGCAGAACTGTGGGGGCCCTTGGGAGGGGCTGAGGGGAGGCAAGGAGGGAAGGGAGGGGTCAGCAGGGTAGAACCCAGCTAACCCTTCTCCCTTCCAAAGCGGAGGTCGAACCGCTGCCCCCGTCCCCTGACCCTGCCTCCCTCACCTGATCACAGAGATGAGCAGCCCCGAGGGGTCTTTGCTTTTGCTGACTGTGCTTCTGTATTTCCCACCAGCTCCTTCTGCCGCCATCTTGATACAAGGTGGAGAGCGGCTGAGCCAGAAGGAACGGAGGGTAAACTCCGTAATTGACCTCTGGAGAGTGCACCAATGGGAGAAGAGAAATCCAGAGTCACGGAACTGGATAATCCAATCGGTAAAGGAAGGAGGCGGGACTGAAGCAGCAAGTTTCGAGGGCCGACGCGCGCGCTCTAAGCATTCTGGGTACTGTAGTTTTCTTCCGCGTTTCCTGGGCGCGCAGAAAAACATCTAGTTGCGACTTGGTGAAATCTCCTAATGTCTTCATTTATATTTATTCTGATCGTGGGTTTTTTCCCAGTTTCCTTGTTTTTAGAATTTTATTACTTTTTAAATCAAATTTATCTGACATTGCCAAAGTGCGTATGTGGGGTGTGTATTTAAGTAGGGTCGGTGCTTGAAGTCTGTATACAAAGTTTTTACTTTAAACACAGGTAGTTAAGAAAAATCCAATAAAATGCGAAAATGAATAGACACAGAAATGCTTTTCTTTAGTATTCTCTAAAACTAAATGTTTATACATTCGTTTAATGCGTGAGTTCGATTATTTTGACATTTCCAGGTAATCCTAAAAAACATGCAAGCAGGAACACACAAATGGATATTGATAAAGAAAAGACAGAAAAACCGAAAAGCAACACTGACCAGATTGCAGATTCCTTTTCTTCCCAAGCTAAATAAAATATAGTTGGTAATGATGCACAGTTGTGCTTTATTAATATTTTTACTGTTAAGTTTTCATATGTCCTGCATTCAACTCTACTGGCTTAGTCACTAATTCAGCAGATGAACTAAAAAAAACGATCAGAGTAAGAATAGAAAGTGCATAAATCGAGGAACAAGAAGAAAAATAAATATTGAAAAGGAGGGAAGGCAGTGAGTGATCTCCTTAGTAGAGGTAGAGATTAAAGAACTTCAGAGACGGATAGAAAGCAAACTCAGAGGTCCTGGAGTTACGAAATAGCAAGCACAGAGAATGTCCACTGCTTTGATTAAGCAGATATAAGCTGGTAGAGGTTCACAGTGATTTTTTTTTAAATAAGTTGGAAATATATTTTTTTTTTCTTTTAGTGTTCCTTGCCTTTGGCCCAATAATTCCAGTTCTAGGGACTTTGATCCTAAAGAAACAGGGATACAGAAAAAATACTGAAAATTTTAAAACAGAAGTATTAAATAAATTATGGAATGTCCACAAGAGGATAGATATATTATAACATATAGCCATTGGAAATCACAGTTTCAGTGAGTTTTAATGAAGAGAAGATGTTCATGGTGTAAGTGCAAAAAGCAGGCTATAAAATTAAAGAACTTATATATATATATATATATATATATATATATATAGAGAGAGAGAGAGAGAGAGAGAGAGAGAGAGAGAGAGAGAAAGGTAATTGGACCTAGTGGCTAAGGATGCAGGCAGTAGGGGAAAAAACACATGATCACCTCAGTTGATACAGAAAAAGCTTTTGACAGAATCTAACAACCTTTTCATGATGAAACACTTGGAAAACTAGAAATAGAAGGGAATTTATTCAATGTGATAAAGGATGTTTATTAAAAACCCACAGCTAATACTCAATGGTGAAAAACTGAAAGCTTTCCAGCTATGATCAGGTACAAGACAATGATGTCCATTTTGCCACTTGTACTCAACAAAGATCTGGAAATTCTAGCCAGAACAATTAGGCAAAAAAAAAAAAAAAGAATGAAAGGCATTCAAATTAGAAAGGAAGAAGTAAAACCATCTCTATTTGTAGACAACATGGTTGTACATATGGAAATCCTAAAGAAATTTTTTAAAACTATTAGAGCTAATAAATGAATTCAGCAAGGTTGCAGGACACAATAGCAAGGCAAAAATATCAATAGTGCTTTTAGACACTAGCAATAAACCATCCAAACAGGAAATTAACAAAACAATTCCATTTACAATAGCATCAAAAAGGATAAAATATTTAGGAATAAGTTTAACCAAGGACGTGAAAGACTTATACACTGAAAACTACAAAACTTTGCTGAAAGAAATTAAAGAAGGCCTAAATAAATGGAAAGTCATCCTGTGTTCATGGACTGGAAGACTTAATATCATTAAGATGTCAATACTCCCTAAGGCTATCTACAGATGCAATGCAATCCTTATGAAAATTTCAACGGTCTTTTTGCAGAATTAGAAAAACTGATCCTAAAATTTATATGGTATTGCAAGGAATCCCACATAGCCAAAACAATCCTGAAAAAAATAGCAAGTTTGGAGGACACAGACTTCTTGACTTCAGAACTTACCAAAAAGCTACAGTAATCAAAAGTGTGGTACTTGCAAAAAGATAAGCACATAGATAAATGGAATACAATTGTAAGTCCAGAAATAAACCCATACATCTATAATCAACTGACTTTCTACAAGGGTGCCAATATTATTCAATGGGAGAAGAATAGTCTCTCCAACAAATGATGCTAGAAAAGCTGGATATCCACTTGCAAAAGAATGAAGTTGGACACTGTCTTAGTCCATCCACAGATTGAGTAGCTTATAAACAACAGAAATTTATTTCTCACAGTTCTGAATCTTAGGAAGTCCGAGATCAAGGTGTCATCATGGTTGTTTCACAGGGAATGCCCTCTTCCTAGTTCTTAGACAGCACCTACTCGTTGGGCCCTCACATGGTAGAAGAGGCTAGGGATCTCTGTGAGGTGTCGTTTATGAGAACACTAATCCCTAATCACCTCCAAAAGCCCCCACCTTCTAATATCATCACCGTTGAGGGTTAGGAGTCAACATATGAATTTTGGGAGCGGGGAGGATACCACCCGTTCAGACCTTGAACCACACATAAATTTTAACTCAAAATGCATCAAAGACCTAAATGTAAGAGATAAAACTCTTAGAAGAAAACATAGGGGGTAAATCCTTATGACCTTAGATTTGGCAGTGGATTCTTATGTATGATACCAAAAGCATCAGCAACAAAAGGAAAAATAGATAAGCTGGAATTCATCAAAATTTAAAACTTTTGTGCATCAAAGAACACTATGAAGAAATTTTAAAAAGACAACCCATAGAATGTGAGAAAATATGTGCAAATCATATATGTGATAAGGGTCTTTATCCAACATATGGAAAGAATTCTTACAACTCAAAAGCAAAAGACAAAAGCTCCAATTAAAAACTAGGCAACGGATGTGAACAGACATTTCTCCAAAGAAGATATATCAATACAAATGGCCAACAAACACATGAAAAGATGCTTAACAACAGGGAAATGCAAATCAAAATCGCAGTGAGATACCACTTTACACCTACTAGTTTGGCTTTAATTTTTAAAAATGGGGGGGAAAATGTTGATTAGAAAAACCTTCAAACTTTGCTGGTAGGAATGTAAAATGATACATCAGCTGTGGAAAACACTTTGGTGGTTCCTCAAAAAGTTAAACATAAAATTACCATATGACCCAGCAATTCCATTCATAGGTATATATCAAAAAGAATTGAAAACAGGTGCTCAAAAAAATACTCGTACAAAAACACTCATAGCAACATTGTTCATAATAGCAAAAAGGCAGAAACAACTCAAATGTCCATCAATAGATGAATGTGGTGTAATATGTGGTATATGACTAAGGTATAAACAAAATGTGACATATCCATCCAATGGAATATTATTCATCTATAAACGGGAATGAAATACTGATGCATGTTACAGCATTAATGAAACTTGAAAACATTATACTAAATGAAAGAAGCCAGACACAAAGGGCCACGCAGCATATGATTCTGTGTACACGAAATATCTGGACTAGGTGAATTCATACAGACAGAACGTAGATGAGTGATTCCCAGGGTTTGGTGTGAGGTGGGGATGGAGAATGGCTGCTTTATAGACACAGGGTTCCTTTGGAGATGATGAAAACGTTCTGGAACTTAATCATGGTGATGGTTGTACAATTTTGTGAATATTAAAGGCCACTGAATGATACGCTTTAAAATGGTTAAAATGATCGTTCCTATGTTATGTGTATTTTACCACGATAAGAAAATAAAGAATGTAGGTTATGCGGTAGACTGGCCAGATTCAATCCCAGCTCTCCGCTTGCTTGCTAGGTTGCCTTAGGCAAGTTTCGTAATCTTCCTGTGCCTCAGCTTCCTTATCTGTAAAGTAGATGAGGATACTACTTCCCTTAGAGTGTTATAGTGAGACTGTGTGAGGTATACATGACCAGCACTTTGTAAATATCAGCTGTCGTGACTAAAGTATGGTACTAATTTTGTTTAAAATACATCTCTGGGTATTATGAAGTTGTTTTGAGGAGCAAGCAAAAGGTAATTTTTTGTTGGTTTTTTTTTTTAAACACTTCACTGTGTTTTCCAAATTTTCTCTGAATAGGTGTTGCTTTTATAAACAGAAATTTTTTAAAAGAACTTTGTTTTTAAAAAGCAAGAATTGGATGAGCATCAAAAATGATGGGCTACTTTAATTACACACTGGAAATGCAATTACATGATAATTAAATCAACACACCCCAATTAAACCTTCATTCAATAAACTGTTTTCTCTTCTCTGTTCCACTTCCTTCACATCCCACCTCAGGAAATCTTTGTACCATTGTACCTTTCATCTTCAAGTGACAACCATAGCCTTTCACATTGCTTCTTTTCTAGATGACCTTCTAAACTAATTCCAAACTTGCACTAAACTGTGAACAATGGGGAAAATACAATTAGGAGAAGGAATAGTGGGTCTGCTTGTTTGTAACCTTCAGCCTTCAACGCATACTCCCAAACTCACCAGGCTACTTGGAACCAGCTAAGGTTTATGAACATCTAACGCATTGATGATAGACTGCTCTGTGTGGAGAGGCTGACATGCTATACAGGGAAAGAAAAGAAAAGGAAATGACCATAAACCACAGCATCAATGACCAAAGAATAAGAGCATAAATGCTTCAGATTTTTCAATGGGAAATAAGCAAGGAAGGCTAGGATGCTATAGCAGTCAGTCTTCATGGAATAGATGGGTTATAAGTCAGCTGGACCAAAAAAAAAAAAAAAGTACAGACTTAAAAAGCATCTGAGGAGGAGAAGGGCCTTCTATAACAGGTTAAGGAGCAAAGTGAAAACATGCATCCTATGATAAGGGAATAATTTGACTAAAGTAAAGAACTCATGGAGAAAAAGTGGAGTTATGGGTAAAGAGACACACGGAGATCTGCTCAGAAAGGACCCTGAACCCCATAGCCAGGAATCGGATATGTTTGTGCAGTGAGGGTGAGAAGCAGTGTATGTTCAGGTCTTATTTTATGCTGTCTATTATATTGTAAACCAGGGCAGACTGTTTCTTATTATTACATTTGTAAATATACCCAGAGGCTCTTAAAGCCACAGGAACAGCCAATTAAATTAAAATGCTTTGACCTCTTTGGATGAGAGGCTCTATATAAATCCAAGGTATTGATATTCTTATTATTGTGGATAAATGAAATGTGTGAGTGAGGCTACCTCAGCAGCAGAATGGCTTCCCTGAGATTCATAAAAAAAATAATGCCAGGCTTGGGTGTCTGCAGGACACCCAGCACAGATCCAGGGGATTTTAAAGAGTGTCTCATAATATAAGCCATGTGGGCAGGATTCTAAAAAGGATTCATGCCCCCATCAACATTGCCTGCTCACCCAAGATATAAAAATCTGCTTTAGGCATGGCTGAGTAAATCAAGGCACAGCACACAGATTATAAACTGAAGGCAAAATTCAATGATGCTGGACTTCCCTGGCGGCACAGTGGTTAAGAATCCACCTGCCAATGCAGGGGACACGGGTTTGAGTCCTGGTCCGAGAAGATCCCACATGCTGCGGAGCAACAAAGCCCGTGCGCCACAACTACTGAGCCTGCGCTCTAGAGCCCAAAAGTCACAACTACTGAGCCCATGTGCCACAACTACTAAAGCCCGTGCACCTAGAGCCTGTGTTGAGCATCACGAGAAGCACACACACCACAACAAAAAGTAGCCCCTGCTCACCACAACTAGAGAAAAGCCTGTGCGCAGCAACGAAGACCCAATGCAGCCAAAAATTAATTAATTATTTTTTTAAAAAGTCAATGATGCATCATGGAAAAAGGAACTGTTTTATTTATACAGGATTTGAATTTTATATCAGCTTCTTCAATTACTTTGGTTCAAATAAATCTTACATAAATATAAGCTTAGATTAAGATATACACACATTGTATTCTATTTGAAGGGAAATATTATAAGTAAATTACAATAGGCTGTATCTCTCACTGGTTGATTTTGTTTTCCGTATTCTCGGTAACATGGTTCAGCCTATGCTGTCTGATCCGGGAATTGTGGCCAAATCTTCAAGTTCATTTGAGTTTCTGACTGTTTTAGGAGGTTGGCCAAAAATAGTGTTTTCAACAATAAAGCACAACTTTGTTGAAAGGGGAGTGTCCTTTGTTTCTGTGGAATACAGCCTGACGGCTTGTAGCTAAAGCAGCAACTGTCCCCAGCTTCTCTCCCAGATTCCATCAACCAACAAACACCAAATGCATAGGATGTTCCAGGCACCATGTGTAGCCAAATACATTTGGCTGGGTGTCCCCACCCAGATTTCCAACCAACGCCTCCAACTGAACCCACTTCTCCTACCCCTTTCTATCCTCATTGGCTTCTTCCTCTGTGTTTCCTGTTTCAATAAATGGCTCAAAAATCTCTCGACTGAAAAGACAACCTCCAGAATGGGAAAAAAAATATTTGCAAATCCTATATATCTGATAAGAATTTAGTATCCAGAAAATATAAAAAACTTTTACAACTCAGCAACAAAAAGACAATCCAGTGTTTTTAACAAGCAACGTTTCTGAATACACATTTCTCCAAAGGAGATGTACAAATGGCCAACACACATGTGAAAAGATGCTCAACACCATTAGTCACTAAGGAAATGCAAATCGAAGCCACCATGAGATACCACTTCACACCCACTAGGATGGCCATGATTTAAAACTTTTTGAAAAAAGAAAATAAGTGTTGGCAAGTCTGTGGGGAAATGGAACCCTAGTACATTACCTATGAGAATATAAAATAGTGCAGCTGCTTGGAAAACAGTTTTGTGGTTCTTCCAAAATGTAAACATAAAATTCAACATGACCCAGCAATTCTACTCATAGGTACCTATGCCAAAGAATTGAAAGCAAGTGTTCAAATAAAAACTTGTACACAAATATTCATAGCAGTACTATTCACAATATCCAAAAAGTGGAAACAACCTTAATGTTCATCAGTGGACAGATGGATAAACCAAAGGTGGTATATCCACATACAATGGAATATTATTCATCCATAACAAGAAATGAAGTGCTGATAGATTCTACAACCTGGATGAATCTCAAAAACATTATGCTAAGTGAAGGAAGCCAGACAAAAGGTCACATATGTCTGATTTCTTTTATATGAAGTATCCAGAAGAGGTAAATCCAAAGAGAGAGAAGATAGATTAGCGGATGTCGGGAGCCAGGAGGAAGGGAATGTGAGGCGTGACTGCTACAGGTACAGGATTTCCTTTTGAGGTGATGAAAGTTCTGGACCTAGAGAGTGTTGCATACCATGTGCATGTATTAAATGGCACCAAACTGTACACGTTTAAATGGTTAATTTAATATTACAAATTTTACCCCAAAAATATATCTACCTATACACGTATATGTATATGGCGTTTGTGGCCTTTGCTGACGTGAAGCAGTTCTATGAGGTTTGCTTATCAACTAATGACTTAGTGATCAAACTTTGCACTATGGATTAAAGAAAATTTTATTATGCATTATATCAAATATACCATTGTATGAGTAGAAATTAAGACTTTATGTAGTTTATATATGCTGTAGTATTTCTTCTAATAAATCTCTCCTATAAACAAACAAAAAAGGCAGGAATCTGATCCTTTTACTCCTGCCTTAAAAATCTCCAAGGACTGCCATTGCCCAAAGCATGGTTTTTCACATTGTTTACTAGAGAGCCAGCTCCAAGCTATCTTTCCAGCTTCCTTTATCGATCACTCCCCATTATACCCTACTCCCTAGACATGTCCCAAATATTCCAGGTATTCTTTTTTTGGCTGCATTGGGTCTTCGCTGCTGCGTGAGGGCTTTCTCTAGTTGCAGCCATTAGGGGCTACTATTGTTGCGGAGCACGGGCTCTAGGTGCGCAGGCTTCAGCAGTTGTGGCTCACGGGCTTAGCTGCTCTGTGGCATGTGGGATCTTCCCAGACCAGGGATCAAACCCGTGTGCCCTGCACTGGCAGGTGGATTCTTAACCACTGCATCACCAGGGAAGTCCCACACCAGGTATTCTTATATTTCCCTTTTTCCTACCTACTTTTGCTCAACCTAAAATGTCTCTGAGCCTAGATACCACACCTGTTAAAATGTGGTTATCTAGCTTCAGGTTTGTTGAGATACTCAAAGATAATAAGATATGTTTGTAGGACACTCAGCATATGGTTGTTTTTAAGAAAAAATGTTTTTCAATTCACCTGGTTAAAATTCTGCTTACCTTTTAAGGCCAAAGTTTGTTGTCGAAATTCAGCCTCGGTACACTGGTGCTGGTTTAAATCTCCGAGACAGACTTTTGGGTGAAGTAAAAGAAATAGCTGGGGCTTCCCTGGTGGCGCAGTGGTTGGGAGTCCGCCTGCCGGTGCAGGGGACGCAGGTTCGTGCCCCGGTCCGGGAGGATCCCAGATGCCGCGGAGCTGCTGGGCCCGTGAGCCAGGGCCGCTGGGTCTGCCGTCCGGGTGCCTGTGCTCCGCGGCGGGAGAGGCCACAGCAGTGAGAGGCCCGCGTACCGCAAAAAAAAGAAATAGCTGTGTTGCTTTGCCAGGCAAGTGTGTGTGGGGGGCGGGCCACAGCGGGCTAAGGCCCTCAAGACTGCACCTCCCACCCTGGAGTGGGTAGTGAGAAGTCTTACAGTGTTCAAGGAGCAGGGCGTGATCAGCTCGGGGGCATTCTTCTGATTGGTCAGTGGTGAGGTAATTGGACGTCAACCATCAACCTTCTGGTTCCAACCAGTCTGGAGGTCTGTGCGCGCGTGGGCAGCACACAGTTAATTTCTCCCACCTGGTGAGGGTTTCAGTATCTGCAGAACAGCTCAAAGGACGTGGCTCAGAATATTATCTATAGTCCTTGAGGAAGAACTAAAGGTCCGTGACTTTGTTTAATGGTTAAAGTATTATTATTTTGTCTTGATTGACTGTTTTCCTTTTTTTCTATATTTTCTCGTTTCTCTGATTAAATTTATTCTTTGACTAAAGTTTTTCTACAGACAAAAGGCAGGCAGAGGACGTGGGTGGGTGTCTATTCTGGGAGGACCTCGTAGGGTCCTTCTCGGTTACAAGGTCAGTAGCTCACCTGAGCACTGATGCATGGCACACGTGCACAACACAAATCCCTTAATTCTTGGTTAGTAGCAATTATGACAAGAGAATATGATAGTTCTGCAGAATGTGTTTGTTTCCTTTAGTCTTGTTTGCAAAAGAGAGTGCAAAAACACTGTTAAATTCATTTTTACACACTCAGTTTTTCCACAGAGCAGTGGCTCAGTATTTGTTGAAACATCCTCTCTACCATAATATATAATGAGGCTGAGACTGAATCTTCCAAAAATACTTGATTTTTAAGGAAAATTACACCAGAGAGGCTGGTAAAAGTCACCACAGTCATCAAACTAATAACAAGTGATTTAAACACAGTATTTCCTTTAGCAATTTTAAAAAGACTTCACCATTTAGTTGAATTAATTCAAACTGAAGTTACCTTTTGGGAACAATAACAAAAATAGAAACATTTTTGATAGATTTATAGATTATAATCTCATCTTAATATATAAAATCAGAAGGAACATTAAAGCAATCAACAATATGATTTCATATCTGAAAATTTTCATACTGTCTGGAGTAAAAACCTCTAATGTGTTGTTTATATTTTTCACATATATAAGTAAAACTGTAGCTAATACAAAACTCCATGTGCTTGTTCTGTAAAAATGCTTAGAGATGTTGATTGTGGAATGAAACAAATATCCAAAATAACAAAGCATTTGAATTTTTATTTAATTAGTTATTTGATGCTTATTTTTGTCCTTAATTGGCTCATCAGTGATTTAGAAAACAAAACAAAACGAACTTGTACCAATCAGTTATACAGTGGCATTGTCCATTCCAAGATTTCAAGTACAGGTTTCCCCCACTATCCAAAATTAGAGCGTTCCTACGAAACCTTTTGTAAGCTAAAACGGCCTCAAGGGAAGAAGCAATTACCTTCAGACTGATCTTGGTAAGGGATGCACAAAATAAATCTAGATAAAACAGATGCACACAGACAGAGTTCAAAGCTAAGGCAGCTTCATGCTGAGATGTTGAGTGTAATTCCCGGGGAAGGAACTTGGCAGGACCATTCTCCCTGCGCTGGGTATGTGCTGCCTCTGTAACGGGCTTGCTGCAGAAGGAACGCAGAACGCTATTTTTGCTTTTCACTTCTTCTTTGTCAAAGTGAAAATCATCTTCGAATTTCTCAGATGCCGAAAACAGGTACCAATGTAGGTCTTCAATAAAAGCAAAGGGGTGTAAAGCAAACTTTCGAAGAACAGGGGACACCTGTATTAATGTCTCAAGAAATTCAATCATCCTGAAATCACACTTCCCTTTGCAATGGCTTCTGGCTGCTACAACAGCATGACCATCTTCAGCTCTTCTAAGAGGATCTTCAACCATCCACAGAGATCATTTTATTTGTTATGACAATGCCCTTTAATACCCAGAGATTGGAAGGCATTACATGGGAACCTGATTCACAGACGGGATTATTATTCTGTATGGATTAAACATCTATTGAACAGAGATGATCGAGCCGAATTGGTTCAGCTGATGAGAAACAACAACCTACATGGTATAATTTGATTAGCTCTCCCAAACTAACTTGCCTCTATTAGTCCTGTTTCATAAAAAACCCTTGCGAAAAAAACCATTGTGTGTATGGAGAGAAGGGTAACACATTAAGACTAATTTATGTTTTATGCATATATTTTTCCCAACAGATATATGAGTACATATGCACCAAGAGATGTGTAAGAGATATTCACAACAGCATTATTCATAATATCCCCAAAGTGAGCATTACAGAAAAACACCCAACAACAGTGGAATGCATAAACAATGCCACAGCCATACAAGAGAACACTCTAGAGCAACGAAAAAGAAGCCAGCTTCAGCTACACACAACGTGAATGGATCTCAAAAACACGATGTGGAATAAGAAAAGACAGACACACAAGAATGCACACGGTTTAATATCATCTATATAAAGTTCAAAAACAGGCAAAACATACTATACTGTTATAAGTCAAAATAGTGATTACCTTCTTGGTAAGAGGGGAGGAGAGGGGTACTGGTAATGTTCTCTTTCTGGATTAGGTGTAGTTACATAGATAGTAACTTTGTTTTATATTCTATCTATATTTTATTTTTGTGAGCTATTCTACTAACCTTTCTGAAGGTGACAACAATGTACTGTCAAATATATTGTTCTCTTTTCTGAATGTGAATAGGTATATTGAGTTTATATATATTCGGAATAGATTATGCTTACATATGGATTATATACCCTTATAAGAATACAAGCAGCTGATAATGTGAAAATCTTGGTTGCCTCTTGATGAAGGAACTGGGTGGCTAGAAGGTAGGGGTGTATTTTTAAAGATTTGAACCATATAAATGTATTATCTGTTCAAAAAATAGTAATTAAAAAAAATCCTTACAAGGAACTTTACCTGACATAACATACATTGTTCGAACAGACAAATAATTTGATATTCTGGCTTTTACTTACTTTTTACTTCTGTCACTAACGTCCTGCTTGCACAGTACTCACGTTGTTCTGCTATGCTGCTGACAGCTTGTTGACTATTAGCCTCTATTCGAGAAATTCCAGGGTATTTTGTTTCCAATCATCTTCTTTCTTCAGCATTTTCTATCCATGTTCCATTTCAGACTCCAAAAATCTCTCCTAATATTTCACTGGCAATTCTGATACATTTATTTCAGAGTCCCTACACACAGTTCCTTCACTTTTACACACTCTAAAACTTAAAATTTTTTAATTAAATGATTGCTTAAAATCTCATCAAATCCTTTGGTGATGTAATAAGTGCTCAGAAGCACCACTTTTATAAACACTTGTATGCGCTAAGTCAAGGCAAAATAGGTGACATTTGTTTAACTTTACAGGCTTGTGAAAGTTCCACACTTAATTTCAAAAATATTAAGTAAATAAATGCTCAGATATGCACACAATCCTTTAAAAACCATCATTACCACCTGCTACCTATTCAGTGCCAACATGTGGAAATTAACAAATATGGTTTTCACCTGAGCACTGAATGCTGGGTTCTTTGGCTGCAGTGATCATGTAGAAAATGTGCTCTTCTTTGAGGAAATGTAAATAGACTTGTTATATATGAGGGATGAGCATGAGTGCAAAGAAGGGCAAAACGCAGAGAATTATGGGAATGAATAAGAGGATGACATAAACACCTTAAATAGGAAAAATTGTTTAATCCTAAACCTACTGAGTGACTTGATGAAATATCAGAAGTTCTAAAATCATTTTTTTAGCCATGATCTCATTTAACAGATGGGAAAAATGGAAATAGACACATAGTCATCTGGAATATGTCTGTTCAAGGTTTTCATTCTTTTAATCCAGGGGTGATATTTAAAACGTTAAGAATGATATGACATAGGTACTGACCCATTAGAATGGACGACTCAGCCTTGGTCCTGAAGGTCATCTGTGGTGCCAGGAATTAAGTCTTCAGGTCCTGTAGTGATGGCTGTGAGAGGTATGAGAAAGAGAGCACATGGGGTGGGAGTGGGGTGCTCAGGCAACAGCTATTTACCCTCAGTAAATAACATTTCAGTATCAACACCCATGTAATTGGGCTGTTGCCTATCTGCAGAATATCAACCCTGCTCAAATCCTAAGGTTATCTCTAGTCCCTCTTTGATCTTTCTAGGTAGAAATAATTATTCCAGATTCCACCAAAAAGAATGATGGGACAGAAACAGTAAATGAATGACTTTGAACTTCCACATCCATTCAAACTGACTTTTAGGATAGAAGAACAAAATGCAATCTATGAACCTCAGTGGGATCCTAGATTTTCAAAAAGCAATAGCAATAACTGTAAAAGACATTTTGGAGACAGTTCTAGGATTTTAAATATGGACTGTATATTATTCTCTTTTCCTAGGTGTCATGATAGTACTGGGATTATATAGGAAAATATCCTTATTTTTAGGAAATGTGTGTTGTAATATTTATGGGTGAAAAATCATGATTTCTGCAGCTTACTTTCAAATGGTTTAGAAAATAAGATATATATAAACAGATAAAGCAAATGTGGCCAAATATAGGCAACTCGTAAGTCTAGGTATACAGGTTCTCGTTCTTTTCTCCCAACTTCTCTGTAGGTTTGAACATTTTAAAAATAATACATTGAGAGGAAAAATATGAAAGGTGTATGTGTAAAAAGCATATTTATTGGGTATTTAATACATACACAGCAATGAGTCAGACATGGAGAAAAACAAAACAAATATGAAAGTAGCCCCTCCTTGTAGAAACACACCAGCAAATTGGGAAATAATGCAGGTGCAGTGCATGACGGCAATTTGATGTCACTACATGATTTTAGAAATGGAGTGTTCAAACAATAACACCGTCAGTCAATGGTACAGAGAGGAAGAGAATGTTTAATGGTGTTACCCAGAAAGGGCCATGGTGTGGCTCAAAGCAGGTTCTTTTGTTTTGTTTTGTTTTGTTTTGTTTGTTTTTCGGTACGCAGGCCTCACTGCTGTGGCCTCTCCCACTACGGAGCACAGGCTCCGGACGCGCAGGCTCAGCGGCCATGGCCCATGGGCCCAGCTGCTCTGCGGCATATGGGATCTTCCCGGACCGGGGCATGAACCCGTGTCCCGTGCATCAGCAGGCAGACTCTCAACAACTGTGCCACCAGGGAAGCCCAAAGCAGGTTCTTTGAACAGAGCTGCCAAGCAGAAATGATACTTCTCAACAAAGGGGGATGAAACAGCTCTGCGATCGCCACCATCCAGGGAAAATGAATTGTACCAAAGCAAAAACAGAGGCCAAGAGACCAAGGGTGCAGTGCACTCTGAGCAGGATGAGAGATGCAGCAGCACTCTGCACCCGTTCTTGTTAACAAGTCGAGCAGGCAACTAGCAAGTAATTTGCAGAATACATGGCCGGCCGATCTTCCCTAGAAAATAGGTGAAAAAAGATTCAGTCCTTAGCGGTGATGCTTTGACAGGCAAATGAATCTGCATTTGCCTCAAGAACAACATGGAATGCATGAAAGACGGCACAACCGAGACCTGAACCATCTTCTTTCAACGCACTGGTTAAGGTTTTCTACCAGGGTGTTAGAAGATATGCTTTAGTATATGTTTAATAAAAGTGCCTAGAGAAAAACAAGCTATTTTCCTTACAGAGAGTGCATTCAGTCTTTCTCAATAAATCTTTGCTGCCATTTCCATAAAATTCTAAGATAAGGAATTTTTTCAAGGTATTATTACATTTAGGTACATGGACCCAAAGAACCGCCTATCACGAGGTCTTTATTCCCCTAACCTGGTCAGGCAAACAAAAGCTAAGCGACCCCCTTTGCAGAATCCGATTTCAACAGTCTTATTTCTGTCCAGGATGCTATGTTACATTAACATGAGGAACACCAAGAGTTTTGAAAGATTGGAAGCTGAGAAAGGGACTGGGAGAAACAAAATTGAGAGTGAGAGAGAGGAAAAAATCTTAAGTAGGAAACCCAGAAAGATAAATAAGGTGGAGTTGCATAGAAAGTAAGGATTTGCTGATTGTAAGGGTGAGTCACACAGAAATGAGTGACTGGGGGAAGTACAGACACACACACACACACACACACACACACACACACACACACACACACAGAGCTTTCACAAATAGCCGTAGGCCATGAAAATTCTATTCTCCCCACAAAATCAGAATTGTTCTTTCTGCAATAGGAAGCGCGCCCTGGATGACCTCTCCTTCACAGTCATCAACCCCTCCTTCTACATCCTTCTGTATCACTAAAATAAGAAAGCCCAAGCATCAGACCGCAGCAAATCCTAGAAGGCCCTTGGCGTATCCCATTGGTTTTGCATCACATTTATTGCTGAATTTCACTAGCGTCTCCTGATCTGGTTTATTGATTTTAATCTTGTTTGTTTTGTGCTTCGGAGCCTACCGCAAAATACCTAATATACTCTTTGTAGCTAGAGACTACATAAATAAAATGTATCATAGTCCCCTTATAACCACGCTCTATCATCCACATTACCCAGCACCTAGATAGTTTACATTTTTAATTATTTTCCCCCCAAAACTCTAAATTACTACAATGAATTTAGAAGTTCCTCCACCTCTCATCGGAGAAAGTAATTGAATACTCCATTATGATAATAGACCATTTTTCCTCCTAAGTGCTCATTCCCAGAGGGCTTTGTTCTGTGCAGGAAGTCCACAGGTGGTAGTTCTGAAAGGGCAACGTGTGCTGAGTACTCAGATAATAATGCTTTGTTATCTTGCCTTGGATCTTAAACTACTTTTACTCTAACAAACCCTCCCAGCGTTCTGCAGCCAATCGTATCGAGGGAGCACCACTCTGAGTAAAAAAGCAATTCCCAGTCTCTGGTGATGAGGATGTATCTCTACTTCCTGATACAGGGAAGGCATTTTCTTATAGGAAATTTCATGGCCTGTTTTTAGGTGCAAAGGGTCAGAGAGCCCCTCCTGCACTTGCTGTTTCTCAAGTGCCTTCAGCTCAGAATAATCGATGTGCAAAAGCAGCATATTTGAGGGTGGCACATCCTGAACTCCTTCGGAGCCTGGACAGGCAGCCAAAACCACGGTGAGGTTGGAGGGCTGATAAAGGGCCTCGCTGAACAGATTCATCTCCCCCTACAAGCCACAGGGGTGACAAATCACTCCTCTGTCCTACATGTCACATCAGAAACCCCCTCTGAAAACAGAAATAAAAATCATGACCAAGGGGAGGAGGAAGATGAGCATCTGAACAGCTCTCCCTTCAAAACCCTGTGATTCCTGATCACCTAACAACAGATTCCTTCCCTGGCTTTCAAAGCCCTCTACTGGGGCTTCCCTAGTGGCGCAGTGGTTGAGAGTCCGCCTGCCGATGTAGGGGATACGGGTTTGTGCCCCGGTCCGGGAGGATCTCACATGCCGCGGAGTGGCTGGGCCAGTGAGCCATGGCCGCTGAGCCTGTGCGTCCGGAGCCTGCGCTCCGCGGCGGGAGAGGCCACAACAGTGAGAGAGGCCCACGTACCGCAAAAAAAAAAAAAAAAAGCCCCCTACTGTATGGCCCCAGACTGATTTTCCCACTTGGACTCTTTACTTTCCCCAATTATCTTAGCTCTGGGTCTTCAGTTCATCTACCTGCTGCTACTAAGATCGATTTCAGCTAGAAGTAATTCTTCCCAAAGCATCTTTCCTACGGGGTGCTACTTACCCGATCTGGGCATGGGAACCCTTGACAGAAAATGCCATTAAGGTCCCCTGAGTCCCTCGTCTATACCTGGCAATACCTAATGAGTGCTTGTAACAGAAGGATTCATTGTCCACACAACAGTGAGAAATTTGTATGCGGTAACTAGCAGTTGATCTTCATAAACTCAGCTATTATTGATAGACAATGTCATTCTCTTGTATTTCTAATCCCTTCACACAAAAGGGCAATGTGTGCTGTGCACTCAGTTCTAAGGGAACAATCTGTTCCCTTGGGGATGGGGTTCTGAGGGCTCGCCAGGGATACTAGAAGCCCCAAGATAAACATGGAGCTTCTTTCTGAATCTTGTCCTTTGCACCATACAGGCCTAGTTATTAAAGTACACAAGTGACTAGCAAATAATTGGTAGAACGTTTGCTGGCTAAGCACATCTTCCCCAGCAAATCAGACAGATTCAGGACTTAAAGGTAATTCTTTCACAGGAAAATGCACAGGGGCAGGAGGGAGCTTCTGCAATGCTTGTCGTGTTCTATTTCTTGATCTGGGTGGTAGCTACATGGGGGTGTTCATTCTGTGAAAGTTCATGCAGCTACATACTTATGAGTTGTGTACTCTTCTCTATGTGAGTTATACTTCAATTAAAAAAACTCATTAAAGGCAGAAGGGGAGAGGCAGCACGTGGAAGGGAGGGCCTCTGGAGTGTGGAGTTCCGGATTTTGGAGAGTAAAACTAACGTGCCTCAGGCAAAACAGTCTGTCAACAGAGACTCAGGGCTGGAGAGTCCAGGATCAATGTGCCAACTGATCTGGTTCCTGATAGACCTACATGGGAACCAGATGACTATTTTAAAACTTCACGCCATCTCCTGTGCCTATTAAAGTATGTGGGGCAGATGATGGTTTCCATATAAATGCTCAGTTCACAGCTACCACCAAAGCTTCTAAATCTTCTGTCTCCTTTCAATAAAAACTTGTAATAAATCACAACCAGGGGCTTCCCTGGTGGCGCAGTGGTTGAGAGTCCGCCTGCCGATGCAGGGGACACGGGTTCGTGCCCCGGTGTGGGAGGATCCCGCGTGCCGCGGAGCGGCTGGGCCCGTGGGCCATGGCCGCTGAGCCTGCGCGTCCGGAGCCTGTTGCTAAAAAAAAAAAAATCACAACCAGAAGAAGCAAACGTGAATGTAAACTGAAGCCAGAAATGAATAAGAGCAAGTTCATTTTATTTTAGTGGCATTTCTTAGAGGTGATAAGCACAGTTTTCTAAATACCTGTTCAGGGTGTGAAATCCTACTGTATGTGTGTCCAAAATGAAATCAGTATACAAAGGGCAATCATGTAAAATGTATTCGTGTATTTCAGGTTAAAATTCATGATGTGCCATAATGTGAGATGTCTCATGGGTTTATATGTCTCTTAGTTTATAACCCTGGTGATACATTATTGGAAGACATTTGGAAGTGATAAAGTAAAGGCAGATTTTGTCATTTCCTGATAGAAACAATAACCTGAAAGCCAGGCTGACTTTTATTGAGATTCTATGCTAGGTAACATTACAATAAGTATTTCTGTATCTAATTCTGTCATCTTAGGGGGAAAATCTAGAAAATATGTCAAATAATCTAACAGATAATTGATTTGATTGTTTTCATTTGTGTAGAAAACGCAAGAGTACGAAAAGTAACCTGTAAGTTTTTTTTCCTCCAGATTGTTCTCCCATCTGGACTCTAGGTATTGTTATATCACACAATTCTGGTTAACTTTCCTTGCTGTTTTAATTTTCCTTTAATTAATTTTGATACTTGATTTGCATCAAAATCTTATTTGTACTATAACATTGCCAATTAACTGTGTATTGAAGAAGTGAAGAAAATTAAATAAGGTTAATAGATTTGAAAAAAAAGCTCATTAAAGTATTAAAGAAAATTGAATATGTTAAGTATATGTACTATTTGAAATTTTAAAGGAATGCTGATTAACTAGGTAAATGGACTAAATATTAATCCATTTAAAAGTTATTGTTCAAAATTTGCTAATTCTATGAAATAGAATAATACAGTTTATAAGCTGAACTTAAAAACATAAGGAAATTATTATTCAGCCATAAAACGAATGAACTATTGACACATGTTACAGTGTGGATGAACCTCAAAAACATTATGCTGAGTAAAAGAAGCCAGAAATAAAAAGTCACAGATTGTATGACTCCATGTATATGAAATGTCCACAATAGATACATTCATAGAGACAGAGAAAATTGGTGGTTTCCAGGGTCTGGGAGGAGGGGGAAATAGGGACAAACGGCTTAAAAGGTAAGAAGTTTTACCCTGGAGTTACGGGAATCTTTTGGAACTAGAGAGAAGTTGTGTTTGCACAACATTGTGAGTGTATTGTACTAAATGCCACTGAATTATTCACTTTATTTATTTTTAACATCTTTATTGGAGTATAATTGATTTACAATGTTGTGTTAGTTTCTGCTGTATAACAAAGTGAATCAGCTATACGTATACATGTATCCCCATATCCTCTCCATCTTGCCTCTCCTTCCCACCCTCCCTATCTCACCCCTCTAGGTGGTCACAAAGCACCGAGCTGATCTCCCTGTGCTATGTGGCTGCTTCCCACTAGCTATCTATTTTACATTTGGTAGTTTATATATGTCCATGCCACTCTCTCACTTTGTCCCAGCTTACCCTTCCTCTTCCCCGGGTCCTCAAGTCCATTCTCTATGTCTGCGTCTTTATTCCTGTCTTGCCCCTAGGTTCTTCAGAATTTTTTTTTTGTTTTTTGTACATTCCATATATGTGTGTTAGCATACGGTATTGATTTTTCTCTTTGATTTACTTCACTCTGTATGACAGACTCTAGGTCCATCCACCTCACTACAAATAACTCAATTTCATTCCTTTTTATGGCTGAGTAATATTCCATTGTATATATGTGCCACATCTTCTTTTTTTTTTTTTTTTTTGCCACATCTTCTTTATCCATTCATCTGTCGATGGACACTTAGGTTGCTTCCATGATCTGGCTGTGGTAAACAGTGCTGCAGTGAACATTTTGTTTCATGACTCTTTTTGAATTATGGTTTTCTCAGGGTATATGCCCAGTAGAGGGATTGCTTGGTCGTATGGTAGTTCTATTTTTAGTTTTTTAAGGAACCTCCATACTGTTCCCCATAGTAGCAATTTACATTCCCATCAACAGTGCAAGAGTGTTACTTTTTCTCCACACCCTCTCCAGCATTTATTGTTTGTAGATTTTTTGATGATGCCCATTCTGACTGGTGTGAGGTGATACATCATTGTAGTTTTGATTTGCATTTCTCTAATGATTAGTGCTGTTGAGCATCATTTCATGTGCTTGTTGGCAATCTGTATCTCTTCTTTGGAGAAATGTCTATTCAGGTCTTCTGCCCATTTTTGGATTGGGTTCTGTGTTTTTTTAATATTGAGCTGTATGAGCTGCTTGTAAATTTTGGAGATTAATCCTTTGTCAGTTTCTTCATTTGCAAATATTTTCCCCACTCTGAGGGTTGTTTTTTCATCTTGTTTCTGGTTTCCTTTGCTGTGCAAAAGATTTGAAGTTTCATTAGGACCCATTTGTTTGTTTTTGTTTTTATTACCATTTCTCTAGGAGGTGGGTCAAAAAGAATCTTGCTGTGATTTATGTCATAGAGTGTTCTGCCTATGTTTTCCTCTTAGAGTTTGATAGTGTCTGGCCTTACATTTAGGTCTTTAATCCATTTTGAGTTTATTTTTTTGTATGGTGTTAGGAAGTGTTCTAATTTGATTCTTTTATATGTAGCTGTCCAGTTTTCACAGCACCACTTATTGAAGAGACTGTCTTTTCTCCATTGTATATTCTTTCCTCCTTTATCAAAAATAAGGTGACCATATGTGTGTGGGTTTATCTCTGAGCTTTCTGTCCTGTTCCATTGATCTATCTTTCTGTTTTTGTGCCAGTACCATACTGTCTTGATTACTGTAGCTTTGTAGTATAATCTGAAGTCAGGGAGCCTGACTCCTCCAGCTCCATTTTTCTTTCTCAAGATTGCTTTGGCTATTCGGGGTCTTTTGTGTTTCCATACAAATTGTGCAATTTTTTGCTCTAGTTCTGAGAAAAATGCCCTTGGTAGTTTGATAGGGATTGCATAGAATCGGTAGATGGCTTTAGGTAATATAGAAATTTTCACAATGTTGAAGTCTTCCAATCCAAGAACATGGTATATCTCGCCATCTGTTTGTATTAACTTTATTTCATTAGTGTCTTATAGTTTTCTGCATACAGCTCTTTTGTCTCCTTAGGTAGGTTTATTCCTAGGTATTTCATTTTTTTGTTGCAATGGTAAATGGGAGTGTTTCCTTAATTTATCTTTCAGATTTTCATCATTAGGGTAAAGAAATGCAAGAGATTTCTGTGCATTAATTTTGTATCCTGCTAGTTTACCAAATTCATTGATTAGCTCTAATAGTTTTGTGGTAGCATTTTTAGGATTCTCTATGTATAGTATCATGTCATCTACAAACAGTGACAGCTTTACTTCTTCTTTTCCAATTTGGATTCCTTTTATTTCTTTTTCTTCTCTGATGGCTGTGGCTAAAACTTCCAGAACTATGTTGAATAATAGTGGTGAGAGTGGACAACCTTGTCTTGTTCCTGATCTTAGAGGAAATGGTTTCAGTTTTTCACAATTGAGAATGATGTTGGCTGTGGGTTTGTCACATACGGCCTTTATTATGTTGAGGTAAGTTCCCTCTATGCCTGCTTTCTGGAGGGTTTTTATCATAAATCCATGCTGAATTTTGGCTAAAGGTTTTCTGCATCTCTTTAGATGATCATATGGTTTTTCTCCTTCAATTTGTTAATATGGTGTATCACATTGATTGATTTGCTTATATTGAAGAATCCTTGCATTCCTGGAATAAACTCCACTTGATCATGGTGTATGATCCTTTTAATGGGCTGTTGGATTCTATTTGCTAGTGTTTTGTTGAGGAGTTTTGCATCTGTGTTCATCAGTGATACTGGCCTATAGTTTTCTTTCTTTGTGACATCTTTGTCTGGTTTTGGTATCAGTGTGATGGTGGCCTCATAGAATGAGTTGGGGAGTGTTCCTCCCTCTGCTATATTTTGGAAGAGTGTGAGAAGGATAGGTGTAAGCTCTTCTCTAAATGTTTGATAGAATTTGCCTGTGAAGCCATCTGGCCCTGGACTTTTGTTTGTTGGAAGATTTTAAATCACAGTCTCAATTTCAGTGCTCGTGAATGGTCTGTTTATATTTTCTATTTCTTCCTGGTTAAGTCTCAGAAGGTTGTGCTTTACTAAGAATTTGTCCATTTCTCCCAGGTTGTCCATTGTATTGGCATAAATTTGCTTGTAGTAATCTCTCATGATCCTTTGTATTTCTGCAGTGACAGTTGTTACTTCTTTTTTTTTAAATTTTATTTTATTTACCTTTTTATACAGCAGGCCCTTATTAGTTATCCATTTTATACATATTTGTGTATATATGTCAATACCAATGTCACAGTTCATCACACCACCACCCCTTCCCAGCCACTTTGCCCCCTTGGTGTCCATACGTTTGTTCTCTACATCTGTGTCTCTATTTCTGCCTTGCAAACTGGTTCATCTGTACCATTTTTCTAGGTTCCACAAATATGTGTTAATATATGATATTTCTTCTTCTCTTTCTGACTTACTTCACTCTGTATGACAGTCTCTAGAACATCCACATCTGTACAAATGACCCAATTTCATTCCTTTTTATGGCTGAGTAATATTCAATTGTATATATGTACCACAACTTCTTTATCCCTTTGCCTGTAGGTGGGCATTTAGATTGCTTCTGGGGAGGAGAGGGGGAAGATAGCGGAAGAGTAAGACGCAGAGATCACCTTCCTCTCGACAGATACATCAGAAATACATCTACATGTGGAACAACTCCTACAGAACACCTGCTGAATGCTGGCAGAAGACCTCAGACCTGCCAAAAGGCAAAAAACTCCCTGACGTACCTGGGTCGGGCAAAAGAAAAAACAATAAACAGAGACAAAAGACTAGGGATGGAACCCGCACCAGTGGGAGGGAGCTGTGAAGGAGAAAAGGTTTCCACACAATAGGAGTCCCTTCGCCGGCGGAGACTGCGGGTGCCGGAGGGAGAAGCTTCGGAGCTGCGGAGGGGATCACAGCAACAGGGGTGCGGAGGGCAAAGCAGAGAGATTCCCGCACAGAGGATCAGGGCCGACCAGCACTCACCAGCCCGAGAGGCTTGTCTGCTCAACCGCCGGGGCGGGTGGGGGCTGGGAGCTGAGGCTCGGGCTTCGGTTGGAGCGCTGGGAGAGTACTGGGGTTGGCAGCATGAACACAGCCTTAAGGGGGCTAGTGCTCCATGGCTAGACGGGAGGGAGTCCGGGAAAAAGTCTGGACCTGCCGAAGAGGCAAGAGATTTTTTCTTCCCTCTTTGTTTCCTGGTGCTCGAGAAGAGGGGATTAAGAGCGCTGCTTAAAGGAGCTCCAGAGATGGCCGCGAGCCGTGGCTAAAAGTGCGGACCCCAGAGACGGGCATGAGACACTAAGGCTGATGCTGCAGCCACCAAGGAGCCTGTGTGCGAGCACAGGTCACTATCCACACACACCCTCCCAGGAGCCTGTGCAGCCCGCCACTGCCAGGGTCCCGTGATCCAGGGACAACTTCCCCGGGAGAACGCACGGCGCTCCTCAGGCTGATGCAACGTCACGCTGGCCTCGGCCGCCGCAGGCTCGCCCCGCATCTGCACCCCTCCCTCCCCCCAGCATGAGTGAGCCAGAGCCCCCGAATCAGCTGCTCCTTTAACCCCGTCCTGTCTGAGCAAAGAACAGACGCCCTCCGGTGACCTACACGCACAGGCGGGGCCAAATCCAAAGCTGAGACCCGGGAGCCGCGCGAACAAAGAAGAGAAAGGGAAATCTCTCCCAGCAGCCTCAGGAGCAGCGGATTCAGTCTCCACAATGAACTTGATGTACCCTGCATCGGTGGAATACCTGAATAGACAACGAATCATCCTAAATTGAAGAGGTGGACTTTGAGAGCATGATATATTATTTTTTCCCCTTTTCCCCTTTTTGTGAGTGTGTATGTGTATGCTTCTGTGTGAGATTTTGTCTGTATAGCTTTGCTTTCACCATTTGTCCTAGGGTTCTGTCTGTCCGTTTTTAGTTTGCTTCCTTTTTTTCTTTTACTTAAAAAAATTTTGTTTTCTTAATAATTATTTTTTATTTTAATAACTTTATTTTATTTTAATAACTTTATTTTATTTTATCTTCTTTCTTTCTTTCTTTCTTTTTTTTCTCCCTTTTATTCTGAGCCGTGTGGATGAAAGGCTCTTGCTGCTGCAGCCAGGATTCTGTGCTGTGCCTCTGAGGTAGGAGAGCCAACTTCAGGACACTGGTCAACAAGAGACCTCCCAGCTCCACATAATATCAAACAGCGAAAATCTCCCAGAGATTTCCATCTCAACACCAGCACCCAGCTTCACTCAACGACCAGCAAGCTGCAGTGCTGGACACCCTATGCCAAACAACTAGCAAGACAGGAACACAACCCCACCCATTAGCAGAGAGGCTGCCTAAAATCATAATAAGGCCACAGACACCCCAAAACACACCACCAGACATGGACCTGCCCACCAGAAAGACAAGATCCAGCCTCATCCACCACAACACAGGCACTAGTCCCCTCCACCAGGAAGCCTACACAACCCACTGAACCAACTTTAGCCACTGGAGACAGACACTAAAAACAACGGGAACTACGAACGTGCAGCCTGCAAAAAGGAGACCCCAAAAACAGTAAGATAAGCAAAATGAGAAGACAGAAAAACACACAGCAGATGAAGGAGCAAGATAAAAACCCACCAGACCTAACACATGAAGAGGAAATAGGCAATCTACCTGAAAAAGAATTCAGAATAATGATAGTAAAGATGATCCAAAATCTTGGAAATAGAATAGACAAAATGCAAGAAACATTTAACAAGGACCTAGAAGAACTAAAGAGGAAACAATCAATGATGAACAACACAATAAATGAAATTAAAAATACTCTAGAAGAGATCAATAGCAGAATAGCTGAGGCAGAAGAACGGATAAGTGACCTGGAAGATAAAATAGTGGAAATAACTACTGCAGAGCAGAATAAAGAAAAAAGAATGAAAAGAACTGAGGACAGTCTCAGAGACCTCTGGGACAACATTAAATGCACCAACATTCGAATTTTAGAGGTCCCAGAAGAAGAAGAGAAAAAGAAAGGGACTGAGAAAATATATGAAGAGATTATAGTTGAAAACTTCCCTAATATGGGAAAGGAAATAGTTAATCAAGTCCAGGAAGCACAGAGAGTCCCATACAGGATAAATCCAAGGAGAAACATGCCAAGACACATAACATAACGCACAACCACTGCGCCACAAGGGAAGCCCCAAAAATAAAAAATAATTATTAATAATTTAAAAAAGAGAGCAACCAAATCAAAAAACGAATCCACCAATTACAACAAGTGCTAAAAACTATCCCAAAAAAGAAAAGAAACAGAAACTGGACAGACAGAACCCTAGGACAAATGGTAAAAGCATAGCTATACAGACAAAATCACACAAGGAAGCATACAAATACACACTCATAAAAAGAGAAAATGAAAAAAAAAAAATATATATATATATCATTGCCTCCAATGTCCGCCACCTCAATTTGGGATGATTCATTGTTTATTCAGGTATTCCAGAGATGCAGAGTACATCAAGTTGATTGTGGAGATTTAATCTGCTGCTCCTGAGGCTGCTGGGAGAGATTTCCCTTTCTCTTCTTTGTTCCCACAACTCCTGGGGTTCAGCTTTGGATCGGGCCCCGCCTCTGCTGGTAGGTTGCCTGAGGGCGTCTGTCCCCATCCAGACAGGACGGGGTTAAAGGAGCAGCTGATTCGGGGGCTCTGGCTCACTCAGGCCGGGGGGAGGGAGGGGTACGGAATGCGGGGCGAGCCTGCGGCGACAGAGGCCGGCATGACGTTGCAACAGCCTGAGGCGCGCCGTGCGTTCTCCCGGGGGAGTTGACCCTGGATCACGGGACCCTGGCAGTGGTGGGCTGCACAGGCTTCTGGGAGGGGAGGTATGGATAGTGACCTGTGCTGGCACACAGGCTTCTTGGTGGCTGTAGCAGCAGCCTTAGCATCTCAAGCCCATCTCTGGTGTCCACGCTGATAGCCATGGCTCACACCGGTCTCTGGAGTTCATTTAGGCGGTGCTCTGAATCCCCTTTCCTCGTGCACCCTGAAACAATGGTCTCTTGCATCTTAGGCAGGTCCAGACGTTTTCCCGGACTCCCTCTCAGCTAGCTGTGGCACACTCGCCCCCCTCAGGCTGTGTTCACCCAGCCAACCCCAGTCCTCTCCCTGGGATCTGACCTCTGAAGCCTGAACCTTAGCTCCCAGCCCACACCCGTCCCAGCAGGTGAGCAGACAAGCCTCTCAGGCTGGTGAGTGCTGGACGGCACCAATCTTCTGTGTGGGAATCTCTCTGCTTTGCCCTCCGCACCCCTGTTGCTGCGCTCTCCTCCATGCCTCCGAAGTTTCCCCACCAGCCATCCCCCACCCCCCGCCGTCTCCGCCAGTGAAGGGACTTCCTAGTGTGTGGAAACCTTTCCTCCTTCACAGCTCCCTCCCAGAGGGCATGTTCCATCCCTATTCTTTTGTCTCTGTTTTTCCTTTTTTCTTTTGCCTTACCCAGGTACATGGGGAGTTTCTTGCCTTTTGGGAAGTCTGAGGTCTTCTGCCAGCGTTCAGTAGGTGCTCTGTAGGAGTTGTTCCACATGTAGATGTATTTCTGATGTATTTGTGGGGAGGATGGTGATTTCCACGTCTTACTCCTCCGCCATCTTGAGGGTCCCCCCATTCACTTTAAAATGGTTAATTTTATGTGAATTTCACCTCAAAAAAATTACAGATTAGTCTTAGATTTTAATTCATTAAAATTTAATACATTCAACTTCAATTAAAAACCCCTAAATTTTTTTTTATCTGTGCATCATAGCAACCCTCTAGGGCACACAGAGCAATCATACTTTCTTTTTGCTTTGAATATGGGGGCTATAGATGGGGTCATGTTCATGGTTGGGTGCAGAGACAGGAGTATTCTCCTACATTCTTTGTATGCGATGGTTTACTGTCCCTGCCAGTCCAATTTCATAAGTTCTCCCTAAAAAAAAAACGGGAGAAATGGATACTGCAAATAAAACTGCAAGTGATGTAATCTGAGGAATTGTGTAGTCTTTGCCCCTGCCATTTGGTAAACTTGAATTCAACCCATTTGAGATGACTTGTCTTAAATTAACTCCTGGAAAGGATATTCTACAAATATTTTGTGATAGATCTTATACCCAAAGAGAAGGATTTTCAAGATATACCAAAGAGACAAAGCTACAGTAATTAAGACAGTATGGTACTGGCACAAAAACAAATATAGATCAATGGAATAGGATAGAAAAGAAAGAGATAAAACCACACACCTATGATCACCTAATCTATGACGAAGGAGGCAAAAATATACAATGGAGAAAAAACAGCCTCTTCAATAAGTGGTGCTAGGAAAATTTGACAGCTACATGTAAAAGAATGAAATTAGAACACTCCATAATACCATATGCAAAAATAAACAAAATGGATTAAATATTTAAATTAAGACTGGACACTATAAAACTCTTAGAAGAAAACATAGGCAGAACACTCTTTGACAGAAATCACAGAAACATCTTTTTTGACTGATCCCCTGGAGTAATGAAAATTAAAACAAAAATAAACAAATGAGACCTAATGAAATTTAAAAGCTTTTGCACAGCAAAAGAAACCATAAAAAAGACGAAAAGACAACCCTCAGAATGGGAGAAAATATTTGCAAAGGAAGCAACTGACAAAGGATTAATCTCCAAAATATACAAGCAGCTCATACAGCTCCATATCAAAAAAACAAACAACCCAATCCAAAAATGGGTGGAAGACCTAAATAGATATTTCTCCAAAAAAGACATACAGATGGCCAACAAACACATGAAAAGATGCTCAACATCACTAATCACTAGAGAAATGCAAATCAAAACTACAATGAGGTATCAACTCACACCGGTCAGAATGGTCATCATCAAAAAATCTACAAACAACAAATGCTGGAGAGGGTGTGGAGGAAAGGGAACCCTCTTGCACTGTTGGTGGGAATATAAATTGATACAGCCACTATGGAGAACAGTATGAAGATTCCTTAAAAAACTAAAAATAGAACTACCATATGACCCAGCAATCCCACTACTTGGCATATACCCAGAGAAAACCACAATTCAAAAAACACATGCACCCCAATGTTCACAGCAGAACCATTTACAATAGCCAGGAAATGGAAGCAACCTAAATGTCCATCGACAAAGGAATGATTAAAGAAGTTGTGGTACATACATACAGTGGAATATTACTCAGCCATAAAAAAGGAATGAAATTGGGTCATTTGTAGAGTGGATGGACCTAGAGAGTGTCATACAGAGTGAAGTAAGTCAGAAAGAGAAAAGCAAATATTGTATAATAATGCATATATGTGGAATCCAGAAAAATGGTACAGATGTTCTTATTTGCAAAGCAGAAATAGAGACACAGATGTAGAGAACAAATGTATGGATACCAATGCAGAAAGGGGTGGGGTTGGAGGAATTGGGAGACTGTGATTGACACATATACATTATTGATACTATGTATAAAATAAACAACTGATGGGAGCATAATGTATAGCACAGGGAACTCTACCTAAGGCACTGTGGTAACCTAAATGAGAGGGAAGTCCAAAAGGGAGGGGATATCTGTATGTGTATGGCTGATTCATTTTGTTGTGCAGTGAAGGCTAACACAACATTGTAAAGCAAACATACTCCAGTAAAAATTAATTTAAAAAAGATATACCAAAGAGAATCATTTGACATTGATGATTAAGCCTTCGTAGGGATATTCTACATGGTCCATAGGGAGGTGGACATGAAGTTCACTTTGTGATTTAACTGGAGATGTTTGCTGGTTTGACAAAGGAAACTATCTTGGTGGTAGTGGAAGGAATTGAGCATCTCTGGAATTTGGGAAGAGAGAGAACAAATTCCAAGATCTGTCTACTTGAAAAACTTTCCCCAGCATTGGCAGAGTAAGAATGGCATGTAAAGTGTGAGCTTTGAGAAACTATAGACAGAAACTAAGAATTATTTGCAACTAATATGCATGTCCTAATACAAGAAAATAACTGTTCCAACATAGGCCAGCAGGGGACAGTGACAATGTCCTCTGCTCCGACTACATTCAGTGGTAGAAAGTGGATCTGAAGTTTAATTAGGTTAAGATTGCAAGATTTAACAAATAAAAACACAGGACATCCAATTAAATCTGAATGGCAGATAAACAGCACATTTTTTAAGTGTAAGTATATTCCATGTGTAGCTTGGAATATATTTAGACTAAAAAATGATTCATGGGCTTCCCTGGTGGCGCAGTGGTTGAGAGTCCGCCTGCCGATGCAGGGGACGCGGGTTCGTGCCCCAGTCCGGGAGGATCCCACATGCCGCGGAGCGGCTGGGCCCGTGACCCATGGCCGCTGGGCCTGCGTGTCCGGAGCCTGTGCTCTGCAACGGGAGAGGCCGCAACAGTGAGAGGCCCGCGTACCACAAAAAAAAAAAAAAAAAAAAAAAAAAAAAAAAAAAAAATGATTCATTGTTTCATCTGAAAACCAAATTTAACTGGGTAACCTGTATTCTACCTGAATTAGGGAGTGTGTGTGTGTGTGTGTGTGTGTGAGAAACAGTCTCAAAGAAGAAGTGTAGCTCATCCAGTTTCCACAGTCTTAGATGGTAAAACAGGGTCTCCGTTCATTTTACCCTAAGATGGTTTGAAACGATAAAATAGTGGTCTGAAAGATTTGGAGTTTTCTTTCCTGATCTCCCTTACTGCCTCATGTCTTTTGTGCTTTATTGCCATATTTCTAATTAACCTCTTCTCTTTCTTATATTGGCAATCAACCTCATGGTTTATGTCTCCAATAAAACTGTCTTCTCCCTGTTTTCTTACCCTGCCCTGAGGTGTAATTTTGTTCGAGTCTTCTCAAAACAAGTAGAAAGTAAATGAGGACTGTCAACTTACCTCAACTTGGACCAAGTGGGGGTAGAGAAATAGTGAAAATATGAAGCAAAAGAGAAGAAAAAATCATCTGTTTTACTTTCCTCTTTCTGCCACGTACCATAGTATACGGGACCTGCCGTGTCTGTGTACATTTACCTTAGAAACAAGCTTTGTGTGAATTAAGTAATCCACTTGACCTCAGGTTTTTCAACTGTAAATAAAAATAATCTTAACTTACAACTGCAAGGAGGCTCCACCGAGAAAAGGATATGAAAGTACTTTAGAAAATGTTAAGGGCTATGATTATAGGGGTTTTTTTTATTATATATTTTTTCCTCTCGGAATACCACATCAAATACCTGCTTTGATTTCTACAAAAGAAACATTGTTATTGTATTCTCTTCACCTTCACCCTGATCCCAACAACTAGTTAAAGGTGTTATAAACAGTGATAAAGAAACTTAACTGAGTCAAGTGCCACCTCCGGCATAATACACTAGCACCTTCCAATTTCTTGAGTTAAGCCCCTCCATTGGGAGCAGGTGATGGTTGGAGGAGAAACAGTCTCTTTTTAAAGCTTCAGATGTATGAAAGGAAACGCTCTGGAGCTAAACACCAGGAAACATCTATCAAAACACAAAGGAAGTGACAAATTACTTTATAATATGCAGAAAAATATGCATTTGAATGATCATCTTTAAAGACTTTTTTTTGGGAAAATAACACATTTATAGATGTTATGCAGGAGGATGGGTGACTGCTTTATTCTATTAAATTTTCCCAGAAAAGGAAACTTTAGGGATTCTAAAGATGCTTGGAAATCACACTTATAGCTTCTCTCCTTATCTTACCCGCTTCTTTTGGACTTTTGCTCTCAATAAGCATCACCTGTGTTGGGTCTCTGATGTTATATCCATCACCTGTGTTGGGTCTCTACTGTGATTTTTTTTTGTTTTGATTTGTTTTGTTATGTTATGTTTTTAAAACATCCTTCTTGGGTTTCCCTGGTGGCACAGTGGTTAAGAAACCGCCTGCCAATGCAGGGGACACAGGTTCGATCCCTAGTCTGGGAAGATCTCACATGTCGCGGAGCAACTAAGCCCGTGCGCCACAGCTACTGAGCCTGCACTCTAGAGACCATGAACCACAACTACTGAAGCCCGTGCGCCTAGAGCCCGTGCTCCACAAGCAGAGAAGCCACCACAATGAGAAGCCCGCACACCTCAACAGAGAGTAGCCCCCGCTCTCTGCAACTAGAGAAAGCCCGGTGCAGCAGCAAAGACCCAACGCAGCCAAAAATAAAATTAATTAATTAAAAACAAAACAAAACATCCTTCTTGTGGTCTCTTCTTTTCTGCCCCACAGAGATAGCTAAGTGTTTTCTAGCTGTTTGTGTTCTTATATCCTTTGGATACAATCCAGTTTTGTAAATCCAAGTTACAGCAATTCCTTACCTCTTACAAAAGGGGATATGCCTCTCAGGAACCCTTGTTGGTGTTCCCACAAAGCCATTTAACGCTATTCATGAGTGTTAGTTGCCAGCAAAGGATTAGACCACAGGTCTCTAAAAGGGGGTGGAGAGAGGACATAGAATACTTATTATATGGATTGACACTGCCACCCTCACTCGGTCCATTCAGCCATTTGTCACCAGTCATATGCCAAGGGTCTTGGGAAGAGTGGAGATTCCACAGTCGAGATCGACAATGACCCCCATTCTTATTCACTCTGTTTCATAGAACTGTGAAATATTGCAATTTGCATGTATACACTAATGTAGTATTACAGATTATGTGGTTTAGTTTTAATCCACCAAATGAAGAAGTAGCTTTAAAATATTCCTGCAGAGAGACCATGAATTGAATTGAATTTTGACAATGCAAGCACAAAGGAAGAACAAGAAATTGACAGAGCTGACGCTTTTCCTTCTCCTGGCTTGAGCTCTATCTCAGCCACATTACAGGTGAAAACAGTGATAATCTAATAGAGCTGACACATTTGCTTAAAAATTTTGTTTCCCTGAAAAAGTTTTATAACATAAATAAATGAAATAAAATCTATTTTTAAGTACTGTGTATTTTTCCCTTGATGATAGCCATATTAGTAGAGCAGTATATATATAGAATGTAAAACTATTGATATTTTGCAATTGTAAACTCAAAGAATTGTTACTGACAGCTATATGCAACAACAACAAAAATTTTAGCAACCACTGGGTGAAAGTCAGTATGTTGGAGTTTGCTCATATAGGCTCATGAGAGCTGACTGTTAAATTTGGAGTTTTTTTCACGCTATCTGTTAAATACAACTATTATTAAAATTTTAATTATATAAATTTATAATGATATAAATTATGTTAAAAACAAAAGTAGGAAATATCAAAACTTACCACTTCCTAATTATTTTAGTACTATTATTTTACCATTATCTATGCTCTTGAAGTTGTCTATATCTATTTTATCTGTATGGCAGTGTATTAGTTATCTATTGCTGAATAACAAATTACCCCAAAATTTAGCAGCGTAAAACAACAAACATTAGCTTACCAGGGTTCTAAGTTAGGAATCTGAGAGCAGCTTAGCTGGGTAGTTCTGGCTCAGGGTTTTTCATGAGGCTACAGCCAAGATAACCTTTGGGGCTGTAGCCATCTCAAGGCCTGACTGGGGCTGGAGGATTTGCTTCCAAGAATGTTAACTCACATGCTTATTGGCTGGAGGCCTCAGTTCCTGCTACATGAGCTTCTTAATCAGGCAACTTACAGTATGGCAGCTAGCCTCAAAGTGAGTGATGAGATAGAGATAGAGACAGAGAGGGAGAGGGAGAAAGGGGGAGGGAGGAGGGGGGAGGGAGGAAGAGAGGGAGGGAGAGGGAGAGAGGGAGAGAGGGAGAGAGGGAGAGAGGGAGAGAGGGAGAGAGGGAGAGAGGGAGAGAGGGAGAAAGGGAGAGAGGGAAAGAGGGAGGGAAAGGGAGAGGGGGGAAAGGGAGAGAGGGAGGGAGAGAGAGGGAGAGGGAGGGAGGGAGGGAGGGAGAGGGAGAGGGACAGAGGGACAGAGGGGGAGAGGGAGGGAGAGGGAGGAAGAGGGAGAGGGAGAGAAGCTGCAGTGTCTTTTTTTTTTTTTTTTTTTTGCGGTACGCCGGCCTCTCACCGTTGTGGCCTCTGCCATTAAGGAGCACAGGCTCCGGATGCGCAGGCTCAGCGGCCATGGCTCACGGGCCCAGCCGCTCCGCGGCATGTGGGACTCTCAACCACTGCGCCACCAGGGAAGCCCTGCAGTGTCTTTTATAGCCTAATCTTAGGAGTAATATACCATCACCTCTCCCATATTTTATTGGTCACACAAACCATCTCTGGAACAATGCCGGAGGAGAATAAACATTAGAAGTGAATACCAGGGGGACTATCTTGGAGGCTGGCTAGCACAGGTGGAAATACAATGTTACTCTGTATTTCTTCCCCACTCACATTCAGTGACATCACACTGACTGTTTGAAATTGGCCACGGTAGAAGTATTATACCACAAAAATCAGCAAATGGTACAGAATCAAATGGCTGTTGTTCTTTCTTTGCCTGTTACTTTGTTTGTTTGTTTTGCCTGGAGAACCCCGTTAGACACTTCCCAGATTAGAGCACACCACCACACTGCACTGTCCATGCATGCTGTGTTTACAAGGTAATGGGGGTGGGTACCCATCGGTATGAGCATGTGGTAGGGACGATTAGCTGTAAATTAGCGGGATGAGATGGGGGTTAAAACACCAAGGCAGAAGCAGAAAAACCAAGATGGAGGAGGTAGGAGGTGGCATCAAGTGAGGGGCTGGTCCCTCAGCAGGTACTTACCAAGTATGACATGGTGAGGACCCAAGGCTCCTATTCCGTACGGGGGTTGACAGACTATCTGAATTTTGACCTTGAGCTCATTTCAGTGCCCTAAACTGAGACTGACAGGAGTGATTTAAGATTGGGCGAGCAAGAATTTGAACCAATGATTAAGGAAATAAGGAGAGAAGCATAGCAGAGGAACGAGAAACCATGGGAATGGTCTTCTGGATCCTGAAAGGCTCTTGCACAGAGAGTGTCAGGATAGTGACAGTAACGATCAGAAATGACTCTACCCTATGGACTAAGATCTGTTTCAACTTGATTCACTACTAGATAGTGAATATAGGCTTGTTTCATCATCAATTTAATCGTTCAAAATTCAACTTAATAAATGATTCTTTAAGGTCTGCTGTGTGCCACAGACTGGCCTGGGCTCCTGGGAATGGAGGCTGGGGTGGGAGGTAAGAGAACTATATTAAACAGTCTCTACATTACTGACTTTTGGGTCTAGTTTACAACATTTTAAAGAATCTCCAATTTTTTTCTGATAACAAATAAGGATATTGGAACTTAAAAGTTGTGTGTTTTTTTTTCTTTGGTAAAATATACACCACACAAAATTTACCACTTTACCCATTTTCACGTCACTATCCATTTTCAGAAAAGTTTCAACATCTGAAACAGAAATCTGTACTTGTTAGACAATAACTTTGGTCTGACAGATATTCAAACTTTTCATATTTTGGATTGCTTTTATCTTTCTTTTCCTTAATTCCTTTGAAGTCTGGACATTAGTCTTTAAATACGGAATCATCAAATCACTAGCCAGTGTTAAGTGAGCCTGACATGGATTAAAATGTTTTAAACCCAAATAAAACAAGGCATTAACCTACATTGTATAACTGCTGATAAATTAGAACTGAAAATTTCAAGACCAATGAAAGAATGGGTTAATCAATTTAACTGCAAAATCGGAGGACAACTGGATGCAACCAGCCCAGCAATAAAGGCCAGTTAGTTCACATGTCCACTGAGCACAGAAATCAGGTGGGCTGAAAGAAGAGTCAGAGCTGTAGCTTCCAGAACTTGGCCATCCATCTGTGTATGGAACCCAGATGTCCTACTCTGACTTGCAATCTGTCACCAGGTTGAGATAAGTATATATATATATATATATACAGAAATAAATATATACAGAAATATATAAACAGAATATATATATAAACAGAAATATACATATAAACAAATATATATATATATAAACAGAAACGTTCTAGAGAGCCCAGCAGTCTGCCTACACCACCCCCACTCGTCCAGTGTCTATACTTGATGGCTAGACCTATTTTATTTTCAATCTTAGGAATCATACCAAAGTATCAGTACTATGGGAGGAGGGTTGGGAGGGCAGGTGGGCAGGAGAATGAGATATAATACAACCTCAGTTCGGTATTTGTCCTTAGTACTTCCTTAATTTTGAATTTTGTCAGAAGCAGTCCCTTAGACAACTATTCAAGTGCAGTTAGATTATTCTGGAGAAGCAGGAAACTCCCTGAGGGAGCGGGGAGGTGAGACAGGAACGGGAAGGCAGCCCATAAAGGACGCATTATCAAGCTAACTTCCACTTGGGTGACTGAAGTGTAATCCTGTAAGAAGCTCTGGTAAATGGTATAGAGCACACATCTGAATCATCCAAGCCCAGGGCTGAAGGACCTGGGGTATTGTAGGGGAGAAAAAATATTTTTCCCTCTACCATTCTGAGTTTTTAGCTGAGACCTCTGTTATAAAAACACAGGTGAGGAAGAGAAAAACAAACAAGTTCATTAACTTGTTTAATGAACAAGTTAACCTCCTACATACATGAGAGACACCTAGGGGAAAATGATTAACTCTCTGAGGTGGCTTAGAACTGGGCTTAAATACCATCTCAGGGGCTTCCCTGGTGGCGCAGTGGTTAAGAATCCACCTGCCGATGCAGGGGACACTGGTTCGAGCCCAGGTCCGGGAGGATCCCACATGCCGTGGAGCAACTAAGCCCGTGTGCACCACAACTGCTGAGCCTGCGCTCTAGAGCCCGTGAGCCACAACTACTGAAACCTGCATGCCTGGAGCCCGTGCTCCGCAACAAGAGAGGCCACCTCAATGAGGAGCCCATGCACCGCAGTGAAGAGCGATCCCCGCTTGTTGCAACTAGAGAAAGCCCACGCACAGCAGCGAGGACCCATCGCAGCCAAAAAATAAAATAAAATAATAAAATAAAATACTATCTTAACAGGCAAAGGGGGACTTCCCTGGTGGTCCAGTGGTTAAGATTCTGTGTTTCCAGTGCAAGGGATGAAGGTTTGATCCCTGGCTGGGGAGCTAAGATCCCACATGCTGGCGCAGCCAAAAACAAACAAACAAACAAAAAAAATAGGGCAAGGGGAGGGTAAATGATTTTTAGAAAGATGAATGGATCCTTAGAAGACTATGTGGTGTGATAGTTTGTGACAAAATGTGTATGGATGTGCTGTTGACTTCTAGTTTCCTCTCCTGTGATGAGTCAATCTTCCCTGGTTGATGAAAATCCTAGGGATTTATGACAATTGAGTTCCTTTTGGAGGCTCTGTTTTTAGGCAGAGAAGGGAAGTTCAGAGAAACTTCTCCCTGCATTTGCACTTTTCAAGTACCTACAGCTCAAAATAATCAATATACCAAAGCAGCGTATTTTGCAGCGACCTGTCCTGAACTCACATAGTCATATTTTGGAGTGGATATTCTGCTCTTCTCCAGTATTTATGTACCAACTCCCACAGTCCCTGTTTGAGGGCGGTTCTCAGGGGTCGATTCAAAAATAGCATGAAATGTGAGTCTGCATTTGAATTCATATAAGTTGAAGAGGCAGATTGAAGGCTGTAAAACATGATGAGCAGTTAGAATTTCATCCAAGAATTTCCTCTTGAATCACTGGAAAGTATTTTCAACATGGGAATGTTACGTAGCTTATGCTTTTAGTTAAGATTATTCCGGCCGCTGTGTGAATAATAAATCATAGGAGAAAAAGAGTTAAAACAGAGAAACCAATTAGCAGCTATTTTAAATTAGTAACTGGGCAGTAGATGGTGGGGGCTCGGGTTAGGGGGATGGCAGCAGATGAGAGAAGCGGTGTGATTCAAGATATTTTGAATCAAACAGTATTGTAAGGAAAGAGAAAAGTCAATGGTGGCTCAGCTTTTTGACTCGAACAACTAGGAGACTGACAGTGCTCATTCTGGAAAGGCAGGAGAGGCACAAGTTTGGGGGTAAAAATTAGAAATTTCGTTTCTAACATGTTATGCTTGAGATGTCAGTTAGACATACAAGCAAAGCTGCTAAGTAGGCAGCTGGAGCTAGATTTTAAAGAAATCTGGGTTGATATATAAATTTAGGCCTAATAAAATCAATTTAGGTGCCAAAAAACAAGATAACATTTAAAGCCAAGAGATCAAACTTGCAGTTTTAAAATAGTTGTAGAAGACATTTCTACCCCTGTGCCAAATAGCTTCTGTTTGCCCCTCCAGCCCCTCTCCTCTTTCTACCCTGCTTTCTGCCTCAAAGGGATTGATAGGTCTCTAGGGAGCCATCAGCGGGTTCCCTGGACCTCCAGCTCCCGGTTGAGTTCCACCGGTGGGGGGACCCTTCCTCCACCCCCAGGAGATGAGAGGGAGGAAAGATGATGAGGTCCTTTGGTTGCCTCCTTATGGGGTCACCTCAACCAAAGGTCACTGCTACTCTTTCAAGATGGCTTCCTTTGTAATTGAGCAGGGTCCTCTGGGGCCTTCCGGGGGCAGGCCATTTCCCCATATCCTCTGGTTTAGCTCTCTGAAGTACCCAGATAACAGTAACGAATGCACATTTCCTGAGCTGTTTTACAGATGTGAAAACCCCCCACCAAATGGAAGATATTAACTACTTGATGACCATGAGCATATAGCCCCCAGACCTCCTGGAGCCTAAGGATTGATAATGTTAACCCCTGTGAAATCACCCTGTTACCTCACCATCAACCAATCAGAGAATTGTGCAGGAACTGGTCACATACCCTGCGACCCACTTCCCTCACCTGACCTTTAAAGATGCTTTGCTGAAACCCTTCAGGGAGTTTGGGGTTAGTGAGGGTACAAACACCCCGTCTCCTTGCTTTGCCCCATAATAAATAAACCTTTCTCTGCTCCAAACTCCAACATTTAGGTTTGTTTGCCCTCACTGTGCCTCTGCCACATGAACTTGCCTTTGCTAGCATGTTTAACTCTCTCTTCTGCATCCCGGCAACCTCTAGTTTCCCTCTCAGGCTGGGAGCCAGGGTGGCAACAGCTTTGCTATAGCCTCTGGCACTCCTGTACCCCCTGGGTTCCCACATCTAGTTCATACCTTTGTAAATAGCCCATATATTGAACATTCCCCAAATTATACAGCTTAGTATGCCATGTGTTTCCTCTTGGGACCTTGAATAATATACCTCTTTTCTCCTCTTCAAAATCACCCCCAAAACAAGAATGAGAGAAGTGAACAGAAACATGAACTCCCTCTTGCCATGTATAACCCCATGTCACACCCTAGGAAGATGGAGAATTGGATGAGGAATGAGAAATGATTTGGCAAAACTTAGGAAACTCAAGAATTGGGAGGACCAGATTCTTTGGAAACAGGGGTAAGGCAAAGGGATAAACAAAAGAAGATTGTGGAGAAGGCTGTTTAGCAACACGTGTGTCCTCACCTCTACTTCAAATCCAGGATAGTTACTCTCACCCACTCCTGCAGGAGATAAGAGATTTATTTTCTGGAGAAATTAAACCAGAGAGGGTCCCAACTGGTACCAAGAGGAATATTTCCAGGAAATAAAAATTGGAATGGATCCATTTCCTGACAAGTTTGACTATGAAGAAAATTTTTTGCAGTGACATTTTCCATTTCTCTGTGATTCTGTACAGGAAAGCTTAACTCTACCTTCAAAGAATATTAAGCAAAAGAAAAATGAGTATATTTTTAACTCCAGGTAAAACAAAAATTTGCACAAGAAAATAAATGTAATTTTGGCACATCCATTGGCTCAGCAGTGAACAATATTTATATACTCATTATACTGACAACAGATTTTACATGTAACTATGTTGGGAAGAAAAGGAGGTTTCTAATAACTTAAAATGAACATACCTTATGACCCAGAAATTGGGCTTAAAATAACTTGTACTGTTTATTTGCACATATTCAAGGATATTTTTGATAATGTTGTTTGAAACAGCAAATGGTTGATGACACCCTAAAGGGCAACAGAGTTAAATCAATAGCATTCCAAACAATGAAATACTATTCAAACATCAGAAAGAAAGAGGCAGGGCTATACATACTGATACTGAAAGCATTTCCAAGATGTATTGTTAAGTGAAAAAAGCAAGATTCAGAGTACTATAAAAACTTTATGTAAAAGTGTGTTTCTGATTGTATATGTAGAGAATACTTCTAGAAGGAGATGCAAGACACAGGTAACACCGGTTGCCTCTGGGGAAGGGAACCAGGTGACCATGGGATGGTGGAAGGGAGATGGATTGGGATGGGCTAAGAAAGTGGTATATTTTGTCATAAATGTCTCTGGCACTGTTTGACATTTTTTAAAGTATGTGTACGTATTGTTGATTCCCCCAAATCAAAACTCAAGGCTCTTCCATAGTCACTCATGAATACGCAGAGCAGAGGATGATTTGAGTCACCCAATGCACATGTTCCCAGGTGACGTCTAACAAGGCTACCCTCTGTCTTCAGTTCTCAAACTATAAACAAGTATCCTTTTCACCGTCTATCTAGCGCCATGTTTTTCTCATTCTTGTACTTTGTGTTGGTGATTTTACTGCATAAAATGGCCCCCAAATGTAAGGCACATGTGTAACTACTTCAATAGGTTTCACCTAGAGTTGGAATTTCTGGATCAAAGGAAATGAGAATTAAACTTTTTGAAAGCTACCTCCAAATTTTGTTTCCAAATTTTTCTCTCAGCCTCATGGTATGGAAACACTGATTACTCTTACCCTTATCAATGTTGGAGATTATCAATCTTTTAAATTTTTACTAATTTGATGGGCAAATAATACTACCTCATTTTTAAATTTCTACATTTAGTATAGTATTCATATGGAAAACTACACAGAAGTGTACCATTCAGTGAATTTTTTTTTTTTTTTGTGCGGTACGCGGGCCTCTCAGTGCTGTGGCCTCTCCCGTTGCGGAGCACAGACTCCGGACATGCAGGCTCAGCAGCCATGGCTCACGGGCCCAGCCGCTCCGCGGCATGTGGGATCTTCCCGGACCGGGGCACGAACCCGTGTCCCCTGCATCGGCAGGCGGACTCTCAACCACTGCGCCACCAGGGAAGCCCTATTCTGTGAATTATTGAAAACTGAATGCAAACCTGTGACTCAGCGCCCAGATCAAGCACCTTGCTCCCGTCACTATCCTCACTTTAAGGTTTCACTTTGAAGAGCATAGATTCATTCTGTCTGTTTTTCTACTTTATATAAATGGAATTATCTAACATACACTCTTGTGTGTCTAGCTTATTTAACTCAACATAACGCTTGTAAGATTCCTTCACATGATGGAGGTTCCTTAAAAAACTACAAATAGAATTACCATATGACCCAGCAATCCCACTACTTGGCATATACCCTGAGAAAACCAAAATTCAAAAAGAGTCATGTACCAAAATGTTCATTGCAGCTCTATTTACAATAGCCAGGACATGGAAACAACCTAAGCACCCATCATCGGATGAATGGATAAAGAAGATGTGGCACATATACACAATGGAATATTACCCAGCCTTAAAAAGAAATGAAATTGAGCTATTTGTAATGAGATGGATAGACCTAGAGTCTGTCATACAGAGTGAAGTAAGTCAGAAAGAAAAAGACAAATACCGTATGCTAACACATATATATGGAATTTAAGGGAAAAAAATGTCATGAAGAACCTAGGGGTAAGATAGGAATAAAGACGCAGACCTACTGGAGAACAGACTTGAGGATATGGGGAGGGGGAAGGGTGAGTTTTGACAGGGCGAGAGAGAGTCATGGACATATACACACTAACAAACGTAGTAAGGTAGATAGCTGGGGGGAAGCAGCCGCAAGGCACAGGGATATTAGCTCGGTGCTTTGTGACAGCCTGGAAGTGTGGGATGGGGAGAGTGGGAGGGAGGGAGATGCAAGAGGGAAGACATATGGGAACATATGTATATGTATAGCTGATTCACTTTGTTATAAAGCAGAAACTAACACACCATTGTAAAGCAATTATACCCCAATAAAGATGTTTAAAAAAAAAAAAAAGAAACAGAAATAAATAAATGGGACCTAATGAAACTTAAAAGCTTTTGCACAGCAAAGGAAACCATAAACAAAATGAAAAAACAACCCACAGAATGGGGAAAATATTTGTAAATGAATCGACCGATAAGGAGTTAATCTCCAAAATATAACAACAGCTCATGCAGCTCAATATCAAAAAACAAAGAAGCCAGTCAAAAAATGGTCAGAAGATCTAAATAGACATTTCTCCAAAGAAGACATACAGATGGCCGAAAAGCACATAAAAAGATGCTCAACATCACTAATTATCAGAGAAATGCAAATCGAAACTACCATGAGGTATCAACCTCACACCAGTCAGAATGGCCATCATCAAAAAATCTACAAACAATAAACGCTGGAGAGGGTGTGGAGAAATGGAAACCCTCCTACACTGTTGGTGGGAATGTAAATTGGTACAACCACTATGGAGAACAGTATGGAGGTTACTTAAAAAACTACAGACCTACTGTATGACCCAGCAATCGCACTTCTGGGCACATATCCAGAGAAAACCATAATTCAAAAAGATACACGCACCCCGATGTTCATTGCACCACTATTTACAATAGCCAAGACATAGAAGCAACGTAAGCGTCCATCAACAGAAGAATGGATAAAGAAGATGTGATACATATATATATAATAGAATATTACTCAGCCATTAAAAAGAATGAAGTAATGCTATTTACAGCAACATGGATCGACCTAGAGATTGTCATACTGAGTGAAGTAAGTCAGACACAGAAAGACAAATATCGTATGTTATCGCTTATATGTGGAATCTAAAAACTGGGTACAAATGAACTTATTTACAAAACAGAAATAGAATCATAAATGTAAAAAACAAACCTATGATTACCGGGGGAGAAAGCAGGGGGAGGGATAAATTGGGAGATTGGGATTGAGATATATACACTACTATATATAAAACAGATAACTAATAAGGATCTACTGTATAGCACAGGGAACTCTACTCAAGATGCTGTAATGGCCTATATGGGAAAAGAATCTTAAAAAGAGTGGATACATGTATATGTATAACTAATTCATTTTGCTGTACACCTAAAGCTAATACAACACTGTAAATCAACTACACTCCAATAAAAATTTTTTTAAAAAATTAAAAAAAAAAAAAAAAAGATTCCTTCACATGACTGCAGGGAGCTACGGGCCATTCGTGCTCACTGCTCTGTCTCACCGTGTATTTTGTTGATCTGAGGTAGAATGGTATTTAGTTTATAGACAGATAATAGGTGTCTTTATAATATTAAATCTCCCCATTTAGAAACATACCATGTCTCTCAACTTGTTTTATTATTTCATTATAGATAGTGCACATTTATTATTAGATTACCTTCTAAGTACTTTATAATTTTCATTGCTATTATGAGAGGAATTTTAAAATTTCTATTACACATTATTACTGAATTTTAAGAGCAAATAGGAAATGGTTTTTATATGCTGATTTCAAATCTTGTCAAATTTCTGAACTTTCTTATCAACGCTAATAGTTTTAATTAATTATCTTGAAATTTCTAGTTAAATAGTAATTTATAAAGGTACAAATAAGGACAGTTTGGTTACTTTCCCTCAGTATTTGTGACTTATTTCTTTGTCTTCTGGCTCAAAGTTCCAGCACAATGTTGAATTCTGAGTGAATGTAGACACCTTTCTCTCATCCTGAATTCAGTGGGAATAGCCCCCACAAAGTTCCATTGCTTGCTCTGAATTTATGGCAGATATCAGTTATCAAGTTAAGGGTGTTTTCTTCCTTTCCTATTTTAGCATAAAGTTTTTAATGTTAATCAGAAATAGGAACTGAATTTGAGCAGCTTTTTAAAGCATGTATTAATGTTAATTTCCCCATTTGTTAATTTGGAAATTATATGAAAAGATTTTCCAACATTACAATTTCCTTATATTCATGGGATTAAATGATAGTTGGCTATGGTGAAGGTTAAATGTATATACATTATTACATTATTTAGGATATTTACTTATATTTATAGCCATATGTTTTTTTTTTTTTTTTGGTTCTATGCTTTCCATCTTTTTCTAGTCCTGGATTCCTGAATTTATATAAAAATTATATGTTTCCTTATGGCCAACAGGCATATGAAAAGATGCTCAACATCACTAACTCTTAGAGAAATGCAAATCAAAACTACAATAAGGTACCACCCCACACTGATCAGAGTGGCCGTCATTAAAAAATCTACAATTAACAAATGCTGGAGAGGATGTGGAGAAAAGGGACCCCTCCTACATTGCTGGTGGGAATGTAAATTGGTGCAATCACTATGGAAAATAGTATGGAGTTTCCTCAAAACACTAAAAATAGAGTTGCCACATGATCCAGCAATCCCACTCCTGGGCATATATCTGGACAAAACTATAATTCAAAAAGATACATGCATCCCTATGTTCACAGTAGCACTATTCACAACAGCCAAGACATTGAAACAACCTAAATGTCCATCAACAGAGGAATGGATAAAGAAGATATGGTACATATATACAATGGAATACTGCTCAGCCATAAAAAAAGAATGACATAATGTCATTTGTAGCAACATGGATGGAGCAAGGGATTATCATACTAAATAAAGTAAGTCAGAAAGAGAAAGACAAATACCATATGATATCACTTATACGTGGAATCTAAAATATGACACAAATGAACTTATCTATGAAACAGAAACAGACTCACAGACATATAGAACAGACTTGTGGTTGCCAAGGGGGATGGGGGTGGGGGAAGGATTGATTGGGAGTTTGGGATTAGCAGATCCATTATTCAGAATGGATAAACAACTAGGCTTTACCGTATAACGTAGGGAACGATATTCAATATCCTGTGATAAACCATAATGGAAAAGAATATGAAAAAGAATGTATATATAATTGAATCACTTTACTGGACAGCAGAAATTAATGCAATATTGTAAATCAACTGTACTTCAATAAAATAAATTTTAAAATAAGAATTATTGGGCTTCCCTGGTGGCGCAGTGGTTGAGCCGATGCAGGGGACACGGGTTCGTGCCCCGGTCTGGGAAGATCCCACATGCCACGGAGCGGCTGGGCCCGTGAGCCATGGCTGCTGAGCCTGCGCATCTGGAGCCTGTGCTCCGCAACAGGAGAGGCCACAACACTGAGAGGCCCGCGTACCACAAAAAAAAAAAAAAAAAAAAAAGAAAGAGTTATCTGTTCTTCAAAAGTTTAGTAGAACTTGTCTATAAATTGTCTGGTACTGAGCCTTTTAAAGGATAGGTCTTTGATTACCTATTCACTTACTTTTATAGTTACTGAATTGTTCAGTTTTCTACCTCTTATTTCTCAAGTTAATATATAAATTTATTTTTTTTTCTGGGAAATTATCCATTTCATCTATATTTTCAAACATAATGGCATAAAATTTACATAATCTCTTATAACTTAAAAAAAATGCTGGACCTTTAGTTTATTTGCTTCCTTTTTTCTAAGGTTTATTATTTTTATTTTTTCTCAATTTGTCTTTATAAGAATTGCCAAAAAATTGTTTATTTACTTTTTAAAAAAATAATTCATTTTTTATATTGATAAAGTCTACTATATTTATATTCTGCTTCATCAATTTCTGCTTTCATTTTTATAATACTTCCCCTTTACTTTTGTGTTTCTTGCAAATGTCCTAGCGATGAATGACTAGTTCATTTATTTATTTTTTTTACATCTTTATTGGAGTATAATTGCTTTACAATGGTGTGTTTAGTTCATTTTTAATCTTTTTTATTTTCTAATACATATACTTAAAGCTATAAATTTTCTTTGGCCACACCCCACAGATTTTAATACGTAGGGCCGTTGTGGCCATTCATTTCTCAATAATTTGTAATTTTGGCATTGATTTCCTTTTTAAGCCAAGAATTATTAGAAGTGTCTTCTGTATATCCAAGTTGTATTTTGGGGTAATTGAATTTCCTTTTTAACACAAGAAAATGCACAACAATGCGAATATACTTGACACTACTGAACTAGACACTTAAAAATAGTTAAGATGGAATAGCTTATGTTGTATATATTCTACCATAATTTAAAATTTTTTAATGCAAAAAAAAAAGATAAATAGATTCCTGGGTGGGCTCAATGTAATCACAAGGGGCTTTAAAAATGGAAGAGGGAGTTAAAAGAACAAGAGAAATGGCATTGTCAGAAGGACTTGACCCATCCTTGCTGACTTTGAAGATGGAGCAAGGGGTTGTGAGCAGAGAAATACAGCAGCCTTTAGAAGCTAGAATAGACCAGGAAATAGATTCTCCCCTAGAGCCTCCAGAAAAAATTGCAGCCTTGCTGACACTTGATTTTTTAGCCCAGCCCCATTTTGGACTTCTGACTTCCAGAACTGAATTACAATAAATTTGTATTGTTTTCAGCTCTCCCCACAAAGTGTCTAAAAGTGTATTTTTTAAAAATCTAATTGGACAGATTTTAAGAGAGGCTATAATTATGCTAATTCTAATGAACTTTTATTACCAACAGTTAAATAAGCCCTAAAGTTAATATGAGATACTGCATTAGTATTAGCCTCTTTCTATATTTGATATAAAAGTAATTCTAGGGCTTCCCTGGTGGCACAGTGGTTGAGGGTCTGCCTGCCGATGCAGGGGACATGGGTTCGTGCTGGGCCCGTGAGCCATGGCCACTGAGCCTGCGTGTACAGAGCCTGTGCTCCTCAACGCGAGAGGCCACAACACTGAGAGGCCCGCGTACCAAAAAAAAAAAAAAGTAATTCTAATCTTCTTTATTGATATAAAAGTAATCTAAGTATAGTGATATAAATGGCTGGGCATATAAGCCATAGGGAAATTCTTCCTATAAGATACTCAATAATCTGTTCTCCCCTTGCCATCCTTTTGCACAACCATAGTGCAGATAGCACAATCCAAGGTTTTCAGTGAGAAAACAGAAGCAGAAGGAAGGTAAGCTCCAACCCTCAGGATCTTAGTGGTAGACAAGCGGGTAGGACCTCCTAGGTCAGGGTTACTTCCACCATCCTAACTGAGCTCTCTCCAGAAGCCACTCCACACAGCTAGGATCAGAACACTAAGCCCTCTGGCACCCAGGCCCGAAGAGTAGAGCCTGGGAAATATTAACCTGAAACATTATTAAAACTTTCATCTGCAGTGTTTAGAACAATAATGAAAGAATAGTCCAGCAGTGAGAGAGAAAGGCCACAGTTCACCAGGCTCTTTGCCCTCTCCAGGGCTTAAGGGAATTTCATTCCTGGAAATGTGTACAGAGCCTTTGCCATTGTGTCCCAGATGTGTTCCACCTGCTTATCCTCTGAACTTTAGATTACATTAGAAGACTAACATTTGCTTGTCTAGAAGGAGGCTGAGCCTCTTCTCCACCCTTCTCCCTGGCCGTTTGAGAAAGGTCTGAGAGGGAGAATGATTCTTTTAATAAATGGAGACAGAAACCCATTTTGCCAACAATATTTTCATCAATCTTTCATTTCACTATTTTTAAAAATAGAATTCAAAGTGATTTTCAAATTTGGTACAATTCCTCTGACCTATGATTCTCAAGTTCGTAAATTAGTACAGGACATTCTGGCTTATAAGGTGGGAAAACTGAGGCAGGGAGTTGCGGGGGGAGATGGAGTCCAAGTTACTCAAGATTACAAAAAGGGGAATTTGAGGGAGGGAGGGATAAATTGGGAATTTGGGATACATACTACTATATATAAAATAGATAACCAACAAGGACCTACTGTATAGCACAGGGACCTACACTCAATACCTTGTAATAACCTATAAGGGGAAAGAATCTGAAAAAGAACATATATATATATATATATATATATATATATATATATATATATATATAACTGAGTCACTTTGCTGTACACCTGAAACATTGTAAATCAACTATACTCCAATTTAAGAAAAAAGAAACTAAAAGGGGGAATTTGAGAACCTGTGACAGCATAATGAGTTGATAAGAAACTCATCCAGAGGCTTTGCAATTTTCTCCACTCTCTTCCCCTCAATGACTCCTCGGCATCTTAGAATAATTACCTCCTAGACTTAGTCTATAGTTGTCTTTCTATAAGGAAGAATATGAAGGTGAAGATAGATTCCACATGTTTAGAGCTGAAGTAATATTTTCTTTCCTACCCTGCCCCTCACCAAATCATGCAAATAATTTTGGGAGTCCTTGAGTCATGAAAAAACGTAAAATCTCCTTTTAGCAGTTAACATTTTTGGTGTTAACATGCTATTCCACATGTAAATCCTGAAGACAAAAATATTTGCGCACAGTAATTTTTATTAGGACTTTCACGACATACAATCTTTATAAACTACTTTCTTATGTAACCTTCCTCAGAAAGCAGTTTACTTAAGAAGGCAGTTTCTGAAAGTTGTAAGTTGCTGAGAAGTTACTAAGGAAAATCATTTATGTGCAAAATAAAATATTGATCAAATGGTTGTAACCTGGAGTGAGCTCTCACATAAAAGAAAAATAAAACGCAAAGCGTAATGGCACTCAAGTGAAGAGAGATCTAGAAATAGAATTGATTACTAAGAGTTTTTTCCTGGAGGGCTGAAATGCCTTACCTGGTCATAATCTCCTCCTTTTCCTGCTCCTTGGAAATAATCGATGAAGAGACCTGAAACTTATAAGGAACTGCTTCAACAGAAGCTGTGAGAAAGGGGAGTCATTGAAACGATTCTTTAATGAATAGCCAGTAGCTGGTAGAAGCTATAAAAATAACTTTTCACCCTAAGGCAGAAAAGCCATGGACATGGTCCCTCTGACATATTATATGACTTTAAAATAAGGTTTAAGAGAAATGACAAAGATATTAAAAAATCAACTCTTGGGAAAACAAACTATGCTATGAATGATCATGTTTAGAATTCATAAGAAATGAACTGAGCTTTGCCACATACCTAAGTTTTTGCCAACTATTGCCCAGAGATTAGTGCATTTGAAGCAAAGGGCACCAGAGGTGGAATGCCAGTGCTAATATCCATGTCTTTTCTATTCTACCTAAATATACTATGAGACCACATTCCCATTCCCAATTTACAGTTAGAGTGACCTCTTGACTGAATTCAGCCCTGGACTTTTTTTTGTGTGTGTGGTACGCGGCCCTCTCACTGTTGTGGCCTCTCCCGTTGCGGAGCACAGGCTCTGGATGCCCAGGCTCAGCGGCCATGGCTCACGGGCCCAGCCGCTCCCCGGCATGTGGGATCTTCCCAGACCGGGGCACGAACCTGTGTCCCCTGTGTCGGCAGGCGGACTCTCAACCACTGCGCCACCAGGGAAGCCCCTCAGCCCTGGACTTATGATGGACACTGCTATGATAGCCTGTAAAAACTCTCATGTACTGTATAAACCACATTCTAAATCTTCCTTCATTTCTTGGCTGGAGACAAGGTTTTCCACAGAGGATTCCACATCTCCAGAAGATGACAGAACCACAGAGTGTAAGAAGTCTGGATTCCTGAAACTCTGCAATGGAAGGCTGCTGATCCATTGGGATTGGGATATGAGCAAGAAATGGATCTGTTATTCTGTTAACCATCTGAGGTTTGGAGGTGATTTGTTATGGCAGATAGACTACCTTGATTAATACAATGCTTATTAAAATTACAGATTCCTTGTTCCACTCCAAGATATATTGAACCAGAAACTCTTGGAATAGGATTCAGGAATCTGGAATTCCTAACAAGTTCTCCAAGTGATTCTCTGCACACTAAAGTTTGAGAAGCACTGATTAAGACTTTGATTTCTTTGAAAGTCTTCCGTATATAACAAGTTGAAACCTTGCTTAAAGGTGTTAAGTGGGACTGTTCAAAAGAGTGTTAAATCTGTTAGTAGAGACCAATGCATTTGAAACTACATTAATCTTGTTTATAATACACTCATAGTTTAAATCATGTAGGTCAGGGTATGCAACATTTATTCAACAAATATTTATTAAGCACCCACCTTGTGCCAAGTACACAAGGTATCTCTAGGTGCTGGAGATACATGATCAACAAATAGTCACATCTGCTCCCACAGAGCCTCTTATGTATATGGATAACTATAACATGTTGTGATAAGTGGAAATACGTGGTGCTCTGGGAGCAAATAGGAAAAAATTGATCCCTGGTGTGCTGGATTCATGGATAACATCACAGCTTAAGTATGAAGGATGGAGGATGGCTAGGAATTAGCCTGATAGAAGGGAAGAGGAAAGAGGGAGGGTAAAACATTGGTCCAAGTGGGCAAACAACATGCACTAAGATCAAAAGCTGAGAGAGTGCATGCAACATAATGTTAGGGGTGGGCATGAGGAGAGCTGGGGCAAGAGAACTAAGTATGGCCAGGTCAAAGAGGGAGGTGAATCAATTTAAGGAACTTGGTAATTATCTCGAGGAGAATGAGGGGCCACTGAAGAGGTTTACAAGGAAATGCACTTTATCACATTTGCTTATAAGAATTACTCCAGCTACATTGTGGAGAATGGATTGGCTGGGCCAAGACTGGAGGAAACCCATTAAAAGACTGGTTCGTTGTGTTGCAAAATTCCAGGTGATAAGTTAACTAATCAATTTGTTCACTTGATTTACTTGTATCGAGTCCCATGCAGGGGGTTTAGGATACAATGGTGACAAGACAGACATGATTTCTGTCCTCATGAACTTTAAAGCTTAGAGAGAGAGAGCCACACACAGAGAGAGATTGAGACTGAATATTTAATGAAAAGATGATAGTGGCTGAGACTAGCCACAGTACGAGTGGAAAGAAGTACTGGTAATTGATGAAATGCAGGAGTGGAGGAAGGAGAAGCCCAAGAGGATGCTCTCGTTTCTGGCATGAATGAATAGCACCACCGTTCATTGAGATAAAGAATAAGACTAGGTTAAAAGAGAGGATGTGTTCAATTTTGGACTAACATTACCTGATTTCAAGACTTATTACAAAATACAGCAATCAAGACAGTGAGGTATTTGCATAAAGATAGATCAATAGATCAATGGAACAAATTAGACAATCCAGAAATAGATGCACACATATGTGGTCAACTGATCTTCAGCAAAGGCACAAAAGCAATTCAATGGAGTTAAGATAGTCTTTCCAACAAATGATTCTGTAATAACTGGACAACTATATGCAAAAACAAAGTTAGGGGGCTTCCCTGGTGGCACAGTTGTTGAGAGTCCACCTGCCGACGCAGGGGACACGGGTTCATGCCCCGGTCCAGGAGGATCCCACATGCCACGGAGCGGCTGGGCCCGTGAGCCATGGCCGCTGAGCCTGCGCGTCCGGAGCCTGCGCTCTGCAACGGGAGAGGCCACAACAGTGAGAGGCCCTCGTACCGCAAAAAACAAACAAACAAACAAAAACAAAACTACAACGAGGTGCATACCCCTGTAGAATGTCTAAAATTAAAGACTGATCAGACCAAGTGTAGGAGAGGATGTGGAGTAAGTGGTACTACACACACTACGTACACTGCTGGTGGGAAGGCAAAATGGTACAAACACTCTAGAAAAGTTTGACAGTTTCTTAAAAATTAAGCATACACCTTCCACATGACCCAGACATTGACTTCTAGGTACTTACTGAAGAAAAATGAAAACATATGTCTATACAAAGACTTGTACACAAATGTATATAGCAGAATTATTTGTCATAACCCCAAACTGGAAACCCAAATGTTCGACAGGTGAGTGATGGAACAAATTGTACTATGCCTATACAATGGAATACTACTCAGCAACAAAAAGGAATTCACTATTGATACATGCAATAACAGAGATGGATCTCAAAATTATTATGATGATGGAAAAAAAGCCAAGAAAAAAGGGTGTATGCTATATGGTTTTATTTCTTCAAAATTCTACAAAATCCAAATGAATCTATAGAGACAGAAGGCAGATCAGTAGTTGCCTGGCAATTGACAGGGAGTGGAAGGAGGAGCTGGAAACTCTTAGCAGGTGACGGATTTGTTTATTATCTTTTTTTTTTTTTTGCGGTACGTGGGCCTCTCACTGCTGTGGCCTCTCCTGTTGCAGAGCACAGGCTCCAGACGCGCAGGCTCAGCGGCTATGGCTCACGGGCCCAGCCGCTCCGCGGCATGTGGGATCTTCCCGGACCGGGACACGAACCCGTGTCCCCTGCATTGGTAGGCGGATTGTCAACCACTGCTCCACCAGGGAAGCCCTTGTTTATTATCTTGATTGTGGTGACAGTTTCATGTAAAACTCTTCAAACTGTACACTTTAAATATGTGTAGTTTCTTGTATATCAATTATAACCCAATGAAACTGTCGAAACACTTTAAAAAATAAAATTATATGGGTGGGCCTCATCCAATTCATTGAAGTCCTGAATAGAATAAAAGACTTAGTAAGAAAGAATTCTCTCTCTGTTTGACTATCTTCAAGCTGGGATATCAGTCTTCTCCTGCCTTTAAACTTGGACTCAGACTGGAACTTACACCATTGGCTCTCCTGATCTCTGGCTTGGAACTATAGATCTTGGACTTCTCAGTTTCCATAATGCAAGAGGCCAATTCCTTAAGTAAATCTCAATCTCTCTCTGTCTATCTCTCTCTGTCTCTGTCTCTGTGTCTGTCTGTCTGTCTCTCTCTATATATATATAATATGAGATACATAATTCTATATAATATAAATGCTCTCTCTATATAATTGTATATAATTCTTTATACATAGAATAGAAAATATATTATATATAGAAATATATATATATAATTCTATATAGGGAGAATATAGAACATAGAATACAGACCTATATTCTCTGGAGGACTCAGACTAATACAGAAACAGAGAAGGTAGACAGTTGGATCAGTCAAGGAGTGCTGGCTGGCCAGGTGGTTGAATTGGAAAACAAAGAGACAAGAGAGTTGAGGAAAGATAAAACAATGGAGGCAGGGGAACAAAGGTGCTGGGTGTGAGGGCAAATAGAAGGGTCAGTGAAGTAGAGTGGTCAAAGTGTAAACTAACAGATAAAGAGGGAATAATGGGTGAATAAAGTAGTTGCCAGGAGCAGAACTTTAAAATGAAAGCTTTCAGACAAATACTGTATCATATCACTTACATGTGCAATCTAAAAAATACAACAAACTAGTGAATCTAACAAAAAACAGCAGACTCACAGATATAGAGAATTAAACTAGTGGTTACCAGTGGGGAGGGGGGAGAAGGGGCAACATAGGGGTTGGGGAGTGGAAGGTACAAACTATTGGGTGTAAGATAGACTCAAGGATGTATTGTACAACATGGAGAATATAGCCAATATTTTGTAATAACTGATAACTGTAAATGGAGAGTAACCTTTAAAAATTATATAAAATCTCTTAAAAATTAAAATAAAATAAAACAAAAGCTTTCAGAAACAGAGACATGCTAGGTGATGACAAGATCTAGGGATGTGACCTTGGAAGCAGATGGCTGAGAAAAAGTGGAGGTGATTTTTATTGGTATTGTGTGAATCAAGGAACTGATTGACCAGGGTGTTGAGTCATCCCCCGTGTTCTTAGTGAGAGGAAGATTCACAAGAGTCCAGACATGTGTTGCCAACTGATATCAGCATCTTCTATGTTCAGATTCTGCTACTGTAAGTGATGCAGAACCTCTGGAGGAATTACACTCCTAAACACATAAAATGATGATGGAAAATATCATGCCTGAAATATTCTGATCAGAAAAACTGTGTATTTACTGTTCTAGATGGTGCAGCCCCCCCCCCTTTTTTTTTTGTTTTTTGGTCCTTTTATGGTGTTTTTAGCCTTGCAAGCTATAGGACTATCAGAAGTCTTGTTAGAGAAGTTCCTTTCCTGTGATTGATTTCTCCTAGTCCCTCACCTGGCAGCTCTGCTTTAGCACAGCAACTTGAGGAGTTATGATTGGATGGATTCTATGAAATTAGATCAGATCAGCGAGAGGTTCTGAACCTCTTTTTGATTGTGGACCTCTTTGGAAATTTGATGAAAATATGACTCCTTTTTTCAGGAAAACGAACGTTTGTACGCATCCACACAATTCTGCATTGGATTTAAAGGCCGTTCACAGACTGTCGCTTAATACAACCTAAAATTGATTAATGTGGGTATCTTTTCAGTTCTACAATATTATGACTACAATTATACTACAAAATCATTTGGCTCATTAGCAAAAAAAAAAAAAAAGTGTTAATCTTATTGCAATCCTTTTTCCAAAACTTGTCTCAGATCCCTTTCTGTAATTGGTGAGGTCTAGAGCTACTATACAAATTCCTCTCTGACTGTAGTCTGATATTTCTTTGCTAGTGTGACCCTTCCCTGTCAGAGCACCTGAGAGTCATGTTATTCACCCCAACATATTTTATTTAAAAAGGATCAAGCTCTTCGGCTGAAACAGCTGAGCCTGATATCCGTTTGTGGACTGGCAACAGCTCAACCCCACAGCTGAAGTGGTGGAAGGGACACCAGAGACACTTACCACCCAGCCAATTCATTCTGAACTGGGAATTACAAGCCTGAGAGTAGGGGGCTTGGCACAGAAGTCAGGGCAGGGAACTGATGGGCTGATGACAGGGTCCCTGCTGAACACATTTGTGCCTGTGGTCTCAAGAGTGTTTAGACATGACAAGCCTAAGAATACTCCACGGAGCGAAAGGAGGAAAGAGAAAAGAAAAAATCCCCATAAACAAGCAAGGAAGCTACAAACATAGACCATTATAAAAAATCATGTCTAGAGATAGCCTTAATTTTTTTAAGTTATTCTTAAATTAAAATCAGTCACCAAGCTGGTATCTTTCTCTTTCTGTTAAAAGGTCACTGACCGTTTGCCCAAAGCAGCAGTAGGAGATCTGCTCGGTATCCAGAGTAGGTGCAAATTCTAATCCATTTCAGAAAATAAGTGTGCTCTGTAGATCAGATTATTTCGTCCTGCTCTTCCTCTTGGGCAGAAAATTACCTTTATTCTGTTTCTATCTATGCCTTCTCTTTTTCTATGGCAGTTCATTCTCTCTCTACCTCTAACTATACTCTATCAAATTCCTAGAGTGGTGATATAAAAATTATACAGTTTATCTATGTATTACTTTGATTTTATCTATTGCCCAAAGGATTTGAAGTGATTTGTAATAAAGACTAAAATACCAGAAAACCATTAAACGAGAGCAAAAGAATAAGAACAAGCAATATGTGGATTACAGCTGTGTCATAAAAACTTAGGCTAAGCAAAACTACTGCAGTAGATCCCAAAACATAGTACTGAGCTCCCTGGAAGCTGAGGTAAGAAATATAATGACAGGAAGTCTTCACTACCTATTAAATTAAATATACCAACTTAAAAGGATTTTCCTACAATCAAATTCTAAAATGAATTTATCTGCCATGGA